>NC_069501.1:61170600-61410600 GCF_027579735.1 Bombina bombina
TAATATCTTTATTTTCAAAAGACTCATTCAGAGATACAGAATACAGAAAAATAAACTTTGTTTATCCAGTACCAAGACATGCGGTACTAAAAACATGTACATTTTCTTAGATATAATTTTCCCCTCTTGAGGGGGTCAAGAGGGGAAGGGTGAAGACATGAGAGGAGATAAGGTAAATATAAATATCTATAGATATGTAAGCCCAGTTCAATACTTATTTGGTGTAACTGTACAACTATACGTACCAAAATGATATAAATAGTTAACAATATTTAACAATACTAACTATGCTGAGGCAATCTGCGGTTGGGGTTCTAACATCAGAGGTTCTGGACTTACCCTCCTGAATTGTTTAAAGGGATCCACTGTTGGGGAGGAGCCTCCGGAGTCAGCCAGTCGATATTTGGCAGCCTGAGTTTGGGACCATGATGCTAGCGTAGTGTAGGGCGTGGGGGGTGCAGTAAGATTATGTCCGATGTCTCTCCTGTCCAGAGACCATCGACCTTTTAATTGTTCTGTCATTAGGTAGGTGCTATTTAGAAAAGGGGTTAGTATTTGTTGCCGAATATTGTGGGAAAGATGCATTAAGTATGGATCCCACTTCGTCATGAACAGTTTAATTCTCTTTTCTAAATCTCCTTTAACGTCTGCCTGCTCAACAAGGAGCTGGGTGTGCACTAATCGTGTGAGCTGCGTTAAGTGTGGAGGTTTAGGAGAAATACAGTTTTTGAGGATCAACTTCCTGGCCAGTAGCACAGTAGAATTTAGAAAACGGTCTAGGGGGGAGGATTTTGTGTAGCCCCTTAGAAAGAAGGCATTGTGTCGCATCAGAATGATGTGGCATCCAAAAACTCTTGAGAGCTAGAATTGTACTTTGGACCAGAACTGAAGTATTTTGGGACAGTTTTAAAACAAGTGTGGCATGTCCAGGTTAGGTAGGGAGCATTTGAGGCATTCATTGGTCGCGTTTGGTACCCATTTGGCACATAGGGCGGGTGAGATGTAGCTATGGTGCATGAGTTTAAGGTGTGTCTCTCTGTGGTTTGAGGCCAATGTGGCTCGGGACACCAGCTCAAAACTAGTGGTTAGGACATCCGTGTTTATGTCCATGTGCATGGTCTCAGTTCATTTGTCACACAGCTGTCTTGTAAGTTTGTCAGATTTATTCTGCATGATTAGTTTGTAAATATGTGAGATTTAATGCACCCCCTGTTTTACTAGAGAGCATAGGCTGTCAGTAGGATTACGGTTCCTACTGTCAAGTCTGTCACTTTGTAGTTTGCATACATAGTGTACACATTGGAGGTATGCCAAGGTGCTGTGAGGAGGAAGGTTAACTTTTTCCTGAAGTTTTATTAGAGGGTGTATTTTGTTGGAGAGTGGGTCTATAAGTTGTGCTATTTAGGTCAGTCCTCTTTCTTCCCATGCTCTAAACATGTGCGTAGTCATGCCTGGAAGGAAGGTCGGGTTTCCCTGTATTGGGAGATGCTTAGTAAATTTATGAGATAGACCCCACCACCTGCATAATTTCGCCCATGCCCTCAGAGGATCTTTATATAGGATACTATTTTTAATTTGGGGTGGCAGAGAGTGGAGTGTTGCATGTGGCAGAAAGGCTTGGTGAAGTGGGTGTGTGAGGTTTATCTCTAGTTGTTTATCGCTAAAAACAGAAGTTCCCACCAACCACTTGAGAACCAGCTTAGCCAGTGAGGACCAGTTATACCATTCCACGTTGGGCAACCTAAGTCCCCCCCGCTCGCAGGCATAGCCAGCTTGAGGCGACTAATTTGTTGTTTTTTACCATTCCACACAAATCTGGAAAACACTTTTGCGTTTGCATTTCTTTTTGTGTGAGTAGGAGGGGCAGTAGTTGTAGGGGATATAGCAATTTCAGCAACACTATCATCTTTATTAGGTTAATTCTGCCTGACATGGGGAGTGACAGTTTGGACCAGCCAGTCAATAGGGTGTGGACTTGTTGGTGGGCTGGGGGGATGTTAAGTTTGTAAATTAAGTTGGGGTTTGTATGTAGGGGAATGCCTAGGAATTTGAAGGAGCCAAATGTAGTTTTAAGTGTCGTTTGGAGTGGATCAGTGTTCAAGGGTTTCTTAAGGTATATCAGTTCCAATTTGTCTAATTTTACCTTTTATCCCAAAATCTCTCCAAATTGGTGTAGTATGGTAATGAAATTTGGTATCTCAGTATTTGGATTTTGGATGTATAACAGTAGGTCATCAGCATATAGGGATAAATGAATCAAGTGAGGACACACCCTTCAGAGCATTTCGAATATTAATTTCTAGTGGTTCTATGGCCAAGTTGAAGAGAATGTCTGTAGGAGGTAGTGAGGTTGGGATCCCTATCAGGTTTTGGGATCAAGCACATATGTGTGTCCGCAAAGTCAGTTGCTGGTTAGGCTGTGTTATTTAAATATGCTGTAAAAAATTGGGCCAGGGGTAAGCTAAGTTCTTTCTGAAGTATTTTATAGTATTCTATTGGGATTTTATCAGGTCCTGGGGTCTTACCTAGTTTGGCATTCTTTATGGCTTTCTGGACTTCTAAGGCTGTTATGGGTGCATTTAAGTGGGCTAATTGCTCCTGAGTGAGAGTGGGTGTTTGTATTTGAGCCCAGAACTTTTCCTTATCTCTGGGTGATGCAGCACGTCTAGTGTAGACGTCTGTGTAAAAGCGGACAAATTCGTCCATGATAGTTTTGTTGTCAGTTTGGGGGATCCCGTTGGCCATTATGGAGGTTATTAGTGATTTAGGTCTGGTTAGTTTCACTGTATTGGCCAGTAGTTTTCCTATCCTGTTCACAAATCTATAAAAACGTCCCTGTCTGTCATGTTGGAAAGTTAGGTCCTGCTGATGCAAAGTGTCATCCCTGATTGTCTTAAGTTTGTAGTATTTTAGTCTAGTTTGGGGGGAAGGGTGAGCCAAGTACTCATTGTAGGCTAACATGACCTCTGAGTTTGTATTTGTTTCTATTCGTCTGGGTTTGGAGTTGTAGTGGGCTGTATAGTTAGTTATGTGTCCTCGCATTACTGCCTGCCTTTGACACATTCCAAAAAAGGCTTGGAGTCTCCTGATGTTGTGCATTAAATCTGGCATATTCCAGTCATCCTGTTTTCTGATGCTTTTGAAATGCTAAATTGTTGTACAGGTATGTGGGGAAATGCCAAGCCCTCTGGGAAAGATTGTGAGGAGTGGGTTGTAATTCTAGCCATATAGGGGAATGATCTGAGATCACTATGTCAGTGACTTGGGTGCGGTTGATCTAGTTTTTTTAGTTGTGGAGAACACAGGAAATAATCTATCCGGGATAGGCACCCATGTGCCTTAGAGAGGCAGGTGAAATACCTCTGGGTCGGGTGGCGTAGCCTCCACAGGTCTACAAGACCTAGGGCAGTTTTAAACACAGCAATGTGACTGTTTCAGCTTTGTGTCACCTGGTACATCTAACAGTACACTTTGAGTTATCAGTATCAACCCTGCAGTCAAGTGGCATGGCTTGGATTAGGTTAAAGTCACCTCCCACCAAGAAGGGATTGTCCGCGTGTGGAAGCAAGGCTGCCTAAAGGGAGTGCCAGAATTGAGGGAGAAGATGGTTTGGGCCGTAAACATTATATAAAATGTAGGAATGCCCCGCTATTTGGAGAGCTGCTATTATAAACTCGCCCTTAGGGTCAACGCTGAGTGTGGTGATCTGGGCCATTAGGCCCCTTCTGACGAGTATTGCCACTCGCCGTTTGTGTCCTTTTGTTCGCGTATAAAAAACCTAGCCTACCAATGTAGCCTTTAGCTTTTCGTGTTCAATGTTTCAGGTGTGTCTCCTGCAACAGTGCTATGTCTGTGTGTAGGCGTTTGAAATTTTGTAGTATGATGCTCCTCTTGGCCGGAGATGTAATGCCTCCCACATTCCAAAATGTTATCCTAACGGCTTGCAACATGATATATGTGGGGTGGGAGAAAGAATACTGTTTATGTCATGGAGGGCGGTGATGGACATTGGGTCCCACACAAGAGCTTCAGCACCAGGTCTGCCATAGTGAGAGCTTTGCACTATGGTAAGGGGGGGTCGTGTGCATGAGTGGTGTCATTCTGTGTGTATGAGAGTTTGACAACTTACAGTTATTGTAGTCTGGAGGTGATAATCTGACCCCTGGGATGTCAGGCACTGGCTGTAGTAGCCTCCGGAGACTCCCCCAAGACCTGATAGAAAAAGCAAGACAAACTGTAACAACGATAATTGAAAATACACACTATGGAAATAGTGAGCACTGATGTTATGGTTAGCATTAGGGGTGTATTGCAGAATAAATTTAGAGCAGGGCTGGTTATGCGAACCCCTAAATACCTCCCTCTGAGTACAATTCGGTAAAGTTCTTTTGAAGTAGGGGCTCAAAGTTAAGTAAACAAGGATTAGGGGGAAAAGCAGGGCAATTAGTAATAACAGTGGTTGTGGGTGAATAGTGTATAACTGGTGAGGGACATTGTTAAATTTAAGACTAGGGATGCATTACAAGTCAGAGTTGTGATGTGGCTGTTCCTGTGAACCCCTAGATGCAGTCTTCTGAGTCCTAACAGTATCAGCATCCTTAGCTGAGGGACCAAGAATGTTCTCAGTCCAAGAAAATGGGTTAAAACTATGTAAAGTCAATTTGAAGCAAAGCTTCATTGTTGAGTGATCAAGGAGTGGGAGCAAGTTGTATCCTTCAGGTCTCTCCATCTTTTTATTTGGTGTCTAGGTGATCTTGCAGTTGTTGTGGTGTGATGAAAAGCTTGGGTCCCTTCGGGGTCATAAGCTGTAGTTTAGCGGGGTAGAGAAATGAGTAGCGTGTTTGCCCTGTGAGTGCAATTTGGAACACAAGGGTGCAAATTATTTCCTCTTTCTTGAGACTTCAACTGAGAAGTCCTGGAAGATAAGCAACTTATGCCCCTCATAACTGATTTGTCTGGGGCTTGGTTAAGTCTGGAAGGTAGGGTTTCTTGCCCTATTCTGTGCGCCCTTTCCACATCGAACGGGAGAGTATCTGAGTCCAGTTGTAGTAATTTGGGTAGAGTCAGTGCAGTGATCTCTAGTTTTGATTGATTCAGGCACCCCCACCACCCTCAGGTTATTGCGGCAGCATCGGTTTTCGAGGTCATCAAGCTTTTTTTGGAGCGTGAAGTTCTGGCGCTCTAATCTTTGGATGTTAACAGAAGAATGTTGGGTGTCTTCAGCATCCAAGATCCTTTGTTTCGCCTTTTGTAGACAGGTGGAGTATTGCCTGAATTCCGTGGCGAGGGTATCCATACAGGCCTGAAGGACTCCATTTTAGGGAGAAAAATGGCCTTTAGATCGTGCAGCAGGGATTGTGAGGTGTCTGGAGTCGGCTCCCTTATGGGAGGTTTAGGCGAATCCAGCTGAGAGTCTGAGGCTTGTTTTTGCTTTCTGTCTGCCGGTTTCTGTTTGTCCGCCATGATGGGTATGGCTTGCGTAGCAGACATTTTAAAGTATTTGTCCACTTTCATGTTGGTCAGAAGTCCACCTGTCAGGGTCCTTGTGGATCAAATCGCTACTTGCATGGAGTCTGAGGAGGCAGCAGGCAGGGATTGTTTAAAAGACCTACTTTTCCTGGTGATACCAATGCAACTTGTCTTGCAGATCACTAGATGGCGCTATAGGTCTGTGAGTGCAAAAGGAAATGCTTGTGTCAGGGGGGATTCAGCATGTGAGATAGTATTGTCCTGATCCTAAAGTGTTGAAAGTGCAGGTATAAACTTCCTATATACAGCTGCAGCAATAACTTCTGGAAATAAACACCCCTCAGTCAAGCAAGAGTGCATGTAGGAGTCCCCTCAGTGTAACCCTGTGTTTAGGTATTTGTGTGTTTGTCCAGGGTCTGTTCCCTTCTTTTTCCTTTTCAAAACAGAGACAAGTGGCCGTGTTGCCTCCTGCATATACTCTGAGGGCTTATGCCCCCGACGATGTGTAGCAGACAAAAGATGGGGGCAGCTTATGAAAAAGGAAATGCTTTGTGTGTCCCTGCAGGTGGAAAGTTCCCCTTCGTTTCCTGCCGAATTTGCTGCTGGTTATGAGGCTGTGATGGGGGGGGGGGGGCGGATTGCCTTGCTTGGATGCAATAAAACATGCCTCATAGGTCTGGCACCTTACCGTTGTGGCCTGTTTGCTCATCTCTGCCTACAGGGGTATGTGTGGTGCACACTTACAAGATGGTGCCCGTTCGCGCCTTTTTCAGTCCCTCCATGGGTGAGGACGGTCTAGAGGTCCTCCATGCTGCGATGCTCAGCTGGTAAGGTGTGGAAATCCTTCCGTTCAGAAGTGCCGGGCTGAATCCAGCAAGAGTGGCCAATGTAACTTAAAACAGCGGAGTCTGTACTGAGCTCTCTCGCTTCGCTGCTTCCTGGTCGCTCCACCCACTGGAAGTGTGGTTGGATTTTTTCAACCCACACTTATACCAAGTATTCAGAATGTATAAACCATGAACATCTCATCTTATGGTCATGTTTCAATATTTCAAAGCTGCTGGCATCCTGATTTATTTCCTTTAATTCTTGTTTTCTTTTGTGCATTTATTAGAGGGGACTGTTCTATGTTTTTTTTTAATTGGTTTGTTCTGTAACAATTTTTAGACATGTGATGCTGCTATTTTTCACAACGGAGCTAATTTTATGCTCCAAGAGGTTATGAGATAGATGCTGCTCTATTGGGCCTAGATTTGGAGTTTTGCGGTAGAAGGGCTGTTAACGCTCCGCAGGCTTTTTTCTGGCCGCACCATAAATTTAACTCTGGTATCGAGAGTTCAAACAAATGCTGCGTTAGGCTCCAAAAAAGGAGCGTAGAGCATTTTTACCGCAAATGCAACTCTCGATACCAGAGTTGCTTACGGACGCGGCCAGCCTCAAAAACGTGCTCGTGCACGATTCTCCCATAGGAAACAATGGGGCTGTTTGAGCTGAAAAAAAACCTAACACCTGCAAAAAAGCAGCATTCAGCTCCTAACGCAGCCCCATTGTTTCCTATGGGGAAACACTTCCTACGTCTGCACCTAACACTCTAACATGAACCCCGAGTCTAAACACCCCTAACCTTACACTTATTAACCCATAATCTGCCGCTCCCGCTATCGCTGACCCCTGCATATTTTTTTTAACCCCTAATCTGCCGCTCCGTAAACCGCCGCAACCTACGTTATCCCTATGTACCCCTAATCTGCTGCCCCTAACACCGCCGACCCCTATATTATATTTATTAACCCCTAATCTGCCCCCCACAACGTCGCCGACACCTGCCTACACTTATTAACCCCTAATCTGCCGAGCGGACCTGAGCGCTACTATAATAAAGTTATTAACCCCTAATCCGCCTCACTAACCCTATCATAAATAGTATTAACCCCTAATCTGGCCTCCCTAACATCGCCGACACCTAACTTCAATTATTAACCCCTAATCTGCCGACCGGAGCTCACCGCTATTCTAATAAATGTATTAACCCCTAAAGCTAAGTCTAACCCTAACACTAACACCCCCCTAAGTTAAATATAATTTAAATCTAACGAAATAAATTAACTCTTATTAAATAAATTATTCCTATTTAAAGCTAAATACTTACCTGTAAAATACATCCTAATATAGCTACAATATAAATTATAATTATATTATAGCTATTTTAGGATTTATATTTATTTTACAGGCAACTTGGTAATTATTTTAACCAGGTACAATAGCTATTTAATAGTTACCTAGTTAAAATAATAGCAAATTTACCTGTAAAATAAATCCTAACCTAAGATATAATTAAACCTAACACTACCCTATCAATAAATTAATTAAATAAACTACCTACAATTACCTACAATTAACCTAACACTACACTATCAATAAATTAATTAAACACAATTCCTACAAATAAATACAATTAAATAAACTAGCTAAAGTACAAAAAATAAAAAAGAACTAAGTTACAAAAAATAAAAAAATATTTACAAACATAAGAAAAATATTACAACAATTTTAAACTAATTACACCTACTCTAAGCCCCCTAATAAAATAACAAAGCCCCCCAAAATAAAAAATTCCCTACCCTATTCTAAATTAAAAAAGGTAAAAGCTCTTTTACCTTACCAGCCCTGAACAGGGCCCTTTGCGGGGCATGCCCCAAGAATTTCAGCTCTTTTGCCTGTAAAAAAAAACATACAATACCCAAGCCCCCCAACATTACAACCCACCACCCACATACCCCTAATCTAACCCAAACCCCCCTTAAATAAACCTAATCCAGGTTCACCGATCCGTCCTGAAGAGCTCCTCCGATGTCCTGATTCAAGCCCAAGCGGGGGGCTGAAGAGGTCCATGATCCGGTCAAAGTCTTCATCCAAGCGGGGCAGAAGAGGATCTTCCATCCGATTGAAGTCTTCATCCAAGCAGCATCCATCCGGAGCGAAGCGGCAGGATCCTGAAGACCTCCAGCGCGGAACATCCATCCGGCCCGACGACTGAACGACGAATGACTGTTCCTTTAAGGGACGTCATCCAAGATGGCGTCCCTCGAATTCCGATTGGCTGATAGGATTCTATCAGCCAATCGGAATTAAGGTAGGAATTTTCTGATTGGCTGATGGAATCAGCCAATCAGAATCAAGTTCAATCCGATTGGCTGATCCAATCAGCCAATCAGATTGAGTTCGCATTCTATTGGCTGTTCCGATCAGCCAATAGAATGCGAGCTCAATCTGATAGGATTGAACTTGATTCTGATTGGCTGATTCCATCAGCCAATCAGAAAATTCCTACCTTAATTCCGATTGGCTGATAGAATCCTATCAGCCAATCGGAATTCGAGGGACCCATCTTGGATGACGTCCCTTAAAGGAACAGTCAGTCGTCGTTCAGTCGTCGGGCCGGATGGATGTTCCGCGCTGGAGGTCTTCAGGATCCTGCCGCTTCGCTCCGGATGGATGCTGCTTGGATGAAGACTTCAATCAGATGGAAGATCCTCTTCTGCCCCGCTTGGATGAAGACTTTGACCGGATCATGGACCTCTTCAGCCCCCCGCTTGGGCTTGGATCAGGACATCGGAGGAGCTCTTCATGACGGATCGGTGAACCTGGATGGTGAAGACAAGGTAGGAAGATCTTCAGGGGCTTAGTGTTAGGTTTATTTAAGGGGGGTTTGGGTTAGATTAGGGGTATGTGGGTGGTGGGTTGTAATGTTGGGGGGCTTGGGTATTGTATGTTTTTTTTTACAGGCAAAAGAGCTGAAATTCTTGGGGCATGCCCCGCAAAGGGCCCTGTTCAGGGCTGGTAAGGTAAAAGAGCTTTTACCTTTTTTAATTTAGAATAGGGTAGGGAATTTTTTATTTTGGGGGGCTTTGTTATTTTATTAGGGGGCTTAGAGTAGGTGTAATTAGTTTAAAATTGTTGTAATATTTTTCTTATGTTTGTAAATATTTTTTTATTTTTTGTAACTTAGTTCTTTTTTATTTTTTGTACTTTAGCTAGTTTATTTAATTGTATTTATTTGTAGGAATTGTGTTTAATTAATTTATTGATAGTGTAGTGTTAGGTTAATTGTAGGTAATTGTAGGTAGTTTATTTAATTAATTTATTGATAGGGTAGTGTTAGGTTTAATTATATCTTACGTTAGGATTTATTTTACAGGTAAATTTGCTATTATTTTAACTAGGTAACTATTAAATAGCTATTGTACCTGGTTAAAATAATTACCAAGTTGCCTGTAAAATAAATATAAATCCTAAAATAGCTATAATATAATTATAATTTATATTGTAGCTATATTAGGATGTATTTTACAGGTAAGTATTTAGCTTTAAATAGGAATAACTTATTTAATAAGAGTTAATTTATTTCGTTAGATTTAAATTATATTTAACTTAGGGGGGTGTTAGTGTTAGGGTTAGACTTAGCTTTAGGGGTTAATACATTTATTAGAATAGCGGTGAGCTCCGGTCGGCAGATTAGGGGTTAATAATTGAAGTTAGGTGTCGACGATGTTAGGGAGGGCAGATTAGGGGTTAATACTATTTATTATAGGGTTAGTGAGGCGGATTAGGGGTTAATACATTTATTATAGTAGCGCTCAGGTCCGCTCGGCAGATTAGGGGTTAATAAGTGTAGGGAGGTGGAGGCGACGTTGAGGGGGGCAGATTAGGGGTTAATAAATATAATATAGGGGTCGGCGGTGTTAGGGGCAGCAGATTAGGGGTACATAGGGATAACGTAGGTGGCAGCGCTTTGCGGTCGGAAGATTAGGGGTTAATTATTTTAAGTAGCTGGCGGCGACGTTGTGGGGGGCAGGTTAGGGGTTAATAAATGTAATACAGGGGTCGGCGGGGTTAGGGGCAGCAGATTAGGGGTACATAAGTATAACGTAGTTGGCGGTCGGCAGATTAGGGGTTAAAAAATTTTAATCGAGTGGCGGCGATGTGGGGGGAGCTCGGTTTAGGGGTACATAGGTAGTTTATGGGTGTTAGTGTACTTTAGGGTACAGTAGTTAAGAGCTTTATGAACCGGCGTTAGCCCAGAAAGCTCTTAACTACTGCTATTTTCCTGCGGCTGGAGTTTTGTCGTTAGAGCTCTAACGCTCACTTCAGAAACGACTCTAAATACCGGCGTTAGGAAGATCCCATTGAAAAGATAGGATACGCAATTGACGTAAGGGGATCTGCGGTAAGGAGAAGTCGCGGCTGAAAAGTGAGCGTTAGACCCTTTAATCACTGACTCCAAATACCAGCGGGCGGCCAAAACCAGCGTTAGGAGCCTCTAACGCTGGTTTTCACGGCTAACGCCAAACTCCAAATCTAGGCCTTGGTGAATAGTAGTTACCAAGATCTTTAATTACACAAATATAGAGTTGCAATGGTGTTACAATGTTTTTTTTTTCTGTGACATATTCATGAATGGGTTTTATTGTATTTAGGCCGATGTATAAGACATACAAATCAGTATCCTAAAAATAAATTAAGTTTATACTTCAGAAAAAAATAGACAGGCCTGATGGACCTGTTGGTTTTTATCTGCCATCTAAATCAGTGTTTCTATTTGTATAAAAAAAAATTGTGCAGATATTGAACATTCCATGTCTATATATATATATGACCATCTGTCAAATTGTTGTTCATATAATATTGTGTTTCATTTAATGATGTCTCACTAAGATTTATAGCAGGAGTGTCCAATTTTTTGCAAGCTGGGCTGCATTGCAATTTTCTTTTTTATTTCACGAATACTATTTATCAGAATAAACATGCATTTACTGCTGTAAAATAATTTTAGATAAGCAGTTATTTGGCAGAAAACGTTTCACAAATGTACATGTAAACATAGAAACAAAATATATACACAACGGACACAGAAGAGAATTAAATTACAAATGAGGAAGATAGATGAGTAGAATAGATTGGGGAAGTTTGAGAGCAAATATAAACCAAAACAAGCACAACAGTGGCGCATGGGCAATAGAGATGTGCATTTGTTTAATGAAACTAAAATCCAAATGAATGCACCAAAGAAATCAATAAAAAAATACTGACAAAAATCATCAGTATTGATTCATTTGCTTTAATTTTTTATGAGGTTACTACTTGCCCACTCCTCCACTTGCCAGAGCCCAAGCAGCACTAATAAAAGGCTTAGGCCACTCGGCTCACAGCCGGCTTTCCCCATGGACATCAATGAGGAGAGCCAGCTAAAAAAAAACCTAACGCCTGCAATAAAGGAGCGTAAAGCTCCGTAACGCAGACCCATTGATGTCTATGGGGAAACAAAATTTATGTTTACACCTAACACCCTAACATAAACCCCGAGCCTAAACACCCCTAATCTGCCACCACCGACATCGCCGACACCTACATTACACTTATTAACCCCTAATCTGCCGCCCCCAAAGTCGCCGCCACCTACTTACATTTATTAACCCCTAATCTGTCGCCCCCAATGTCACCGCATCCACTATAATAAAGTTATTAACCCCTAAACCTCTGACCTCCCACATCACTAACACTAAATAAATATATTAACCCCTATATCTAACCCTAACACCCCTAACTTTAATATAATTAAAATAAATCTAAATAAAACTTAATATCATTACCTAAATAATTCCTATTTAAAACTAAATACTTACCTATAAGATAAACCTTAAACTAGCTACAATATAACTAATATTACATTGTAGCTATCTTAGGTTTTATTTCTCTTGTTAAGTGTATCCAGTCCACGGATCATCCATTACTTATGGAATATATTCTCCTTCCCAACAGGAAGCTGCAAGAGTCCACCCACAGCAAAGCTGCTATATAGCTCCTCCCCTAACTGCCATATTCAGTCATTCTCTTGCAAGCCTCAACATAGATAGGAGGTCGTGAGAGTCTGTGGTGCTTTCTACTTAGTTTATTCTTCAATCAAAAGTTTGTTATTTTTAAATGGCACCGGAGTGTGCTGTTTATCTCAGGCAGTATTTGGAAGAAGAATCTGCCTGCGTTTTTCTATGATCTTAGCAGACGTAACTAAGATCCATTTGCTGTTCTCACACATTCTGAGGAGTGAGGTACTTCAGAGGGGGAATGGCGTGCAGGTTTTCCTGCAGATAAGGTATGTGCAGTAAAATATTTTTCTAGGAATGGAATTGACTAAGAAAATACTGCTGATACCGAAGTAATGTAAGTAAAGCCTTAAATGCAGCGATAGCGACTGGTATCAGGCTTATTAATAGAGATACATACTCTTGTAAAAATGTGTTTTAAAACGTTTGCTGGCATGTTTAATCGTTTTTTAACATATGTTTGGTGTTAAAACTTATTGGGGCCTAAGTTTTTTCCACATGGCTGGCTTAAATTTTGCATAGAAACAGTTAACTGAAGCTTCCCACTGTTGGCTGTGGCAGTTTGTTGTGTCTGTTTTTTAAAAACGTCTATGTCGTTTTTTTTTTGTTTTTGTTTTTTTTTATCTGTTTTTTGCATTAAGGGGTTAATCGTCCATTTGCAAGTGGGTGCAATGCTCTGTTACCTTATTACATGTACTGTAAAAATTTTGTTTGTTTTACTGCCTTTTTTTCACTGTTTTTCAAATTTTGACAAAATTTGTTTCTCTTAAAGGCACAGTAACGTTTTATATATTTGCTTGTTAACTTGATTTAAAGTGTTTTCCAAGCTTACTAGTCTCATTATTAGTCTGTTCTAACATGTCTGACATAGAGGAAGCTCTGTGTTCATTATGTTTTAAAGCCATGGTGGAACCCCATCTTAGAATGTGTACCAGATATACTGATTTCATGTTAAACAATAAAGATCATTTTTTGTCTTTAAAAACATTATCACCAGAGGATTCTGTCGTGGGGGTAGTTATGCCGACTAACTCTCCCCACGTGTCAGACCTTTTGACTCCCGCTTTAGGGACTCACGCTCAAATGGCGCCAAGTACATCAAGGGCACCCATAGCGTTTCTTTTACCAGGGGATTCTGTCGAGGGGAAAGTTATGCCGACTAACTCTCCCCACGTGTCAGACCCTTCGACTCCCGCTTCAGGGACTCACGCTCAAATGGCGCCAAGTACATCAAGGGCGCCCATAGCGTTTATTTTACAAGACATGGCAAAGGTGGTGAATAATATTCTGGCAGCAGTATTAGTCAGACTACCTGAAATTAAAGGAAAGCAGTTAGCTCTGGGGGTAGATACAGAGCATACAGACGCTTTAAGAACCATGTATGATACTACCTCACAATATGCTTAGTCTGTGGGTGATTTTTTTTGACTCAGGGAAGATGATTTAACCTGATTCTGATATTTCTACATTTAAAATTTATGCTTGAGAACCTCCACTTGTTGCTCAGGGAGGCTTTGGCTGCTCTGAATGAATGTGTACAATCGCAGGGCCAGAGAAATTGTGTAGACTGGATAAATAATATGCAGTGCCGGTGTGTACTGATGTTTTTCCAATACCTAAAGAGGTTTACTAAAAATTGTTTTTAATAAGGAATGGGATAGACCAGGTGTGCCGTTCTCTTCCCCTCCTATTTTTTAGAAGAATGTTTTCTAATAGTTACCACCACACAGGACTTCTGGCAGACAGTTCCTAAGGTGGAGAGAAGAGTTTCTACTCTAGCTAAGCGTACCACTACCTCTGATGAGGACAGTTGTGCTTTTTAGATCCAATGGATAAAAAATGTTTATTCAACAGGGTTTTATCCTGCAGCCCCTTGCATACATTGCTTCTGTCACTGCTGCTGCGGCGTTCTGGGTTGAGTCTCTTGATGAGGCTTTACAGTTAAGCGACTCCATTGGATGAATATATTTGACAAGCTTATGCTAGCCAATTCCTTTGTTTTCTGATGCCTTGTTCATTTGACTAGACTAACGGCTAAGAATTCTGTTTTTTACTATACTGGCGCACAGAGCGCTATGGCTTATATCATGGTCAGCTGTCGTGACTTTAATAAATAAGCTACTTAACTTCCCTTCAAGGGGCAGACCCTATTCGGGCCTGGTTTGAAGGAGATTATTGCTTATATCACTGGAGGAAAAGGTCATGCCCTTCCTCAGGATAGGTCTAAATCAAGGGCAAAAAAAAAAAAAAAAAAAAAAGTCTAATTTTCGTACCTTTTAAAAACTTCAGGGCAGGTGTGGCATCCTCTTCCTCTAAGGCAAAACAAGAGGGAATTTTTGCTCAGTCCAAGGCGGTCTGGAGACAATCGGACCTGGAACAAAGATAAGCAGGCCAAGGAGCCTGCTGCTGCCTCTAAGGCAGCATGAAGAAACGGACCCCTATCCGGTAACGGATCCTATAGGGGGCAGACTTTCATTCTTTGCCCAGGCGTGGGCAAGAGATGCCCAGGATCCCTAGGCATTGGAATTTATATCCCAGAGATATCTTCTGGATTTCAAAGATTCCCCCCCCCCAAAAAAAAGGGGAGATTTTGCCTTTCACAATTATCTGCAAACCAGATAAAGAAGGAGGCATTCTTACATTGTGTACGAGATCCATCCAGTTCCAAGAGAGGAACAGGGACAGAGTTTTTACTCAAATCTGTTTGTGGTTCCCAAGGAGAGGGAACCTTCAGACCTATTTTGGATCTAAAGATCTTAAACAAATTCCTCAGAATTCCGTCATTTAAGATGGAAACTATTCATACCATCTTAACTATGATCCAGGAGAGTCAATAGAGGACTACAATGGATATGAAGGATGCTTATCCTCACATTGTGATGCATAAAGATCACCATCGTTTTTCAGGTTTGCCTTTCTAGACAGGCATTACCAGTTTGTAGCTCTTTCCTTTGGGATATCTACAGCCCCAAGAATCTTTATGGAGGTTCTGGGGTCGCTTTGGCGGTCCTTAGACCGCGGGGCATAGAAGTGGCCCCTTATTTAGACGACATCCTGATACAGGCGTCAAACATCCAAATTGCCCAGTCTCATACGGACGTAGTACTGGCATTTCTGAGATCACATGGGTGGAAAGTGAACAAGGAAAGAGTTCTCTATCCCCAATCTCAAGGGTTTCCCTCCTAGGGACTCTGATAGATTCTGTAGAAATGAAAATTTACCTGACGGAGTCCAGGTTGTCAAAGTTTCTAAATTTCTGCCGTGTTTTTTCATCCCATCCGCGCCCTTCGGTGGCTCAGTACATGAATGAAATCGGCTTAATGGTAGCGGCAAGGGACATAGTACCGTTTGCACGTCTACATTTCAGACCGCTGCAACTATGCATGCTCAGTCAGAGGAACGGGGATTACACAGATTTGTCCCCCTGTTAAACCTGGACCAAGAGACCAGAGATTCTCTTCTCTGGTGACTATGTCGGGTCCATCTGTCCAAGGGTATGACCTTCCGCAGGTCAGATGGGACAATTGTTACAATAGATGCCAGCCTTTTAGGTTGGGATGCAGTCTGGAACTCCCTGAAGGCTCAGGGATAGTGGACTTAGGAGGAGACTCTCCTGATTCTGATATTTCTACATTTAAAATTTATGCTTGAGAACCTCCACTTGTTGCTCAGGGAGGCTTTGGCTGCTCTGAATGAATGTGTACAATCGCAGGGCCAGAGAAATTGTGTAGACTGGATAAATAATATGCAGTGCCGGTGTGTACTGATGTTTTTCCAATACCTAAAGAGGTTTACTAAAAAATTTTTTTAATAAGGAATGGGATAGACCAGGTGTGCCGTTCTCTTCCCCTCCTATTTTTTAGAAGAATGTTTTCTAATAGTTACCACCACACGGGACTTCTGGCAGACAGTTCCTAAGGTGGAGAGAAGAGTTTCTACTCTAGCTAAGCGTACAACTACCTCTGATGAGGACAGTTGTGCTTTTTAGATCCAATGGATAAAAAATGTTTATTCAACAGGGTTTTATCCTGCAGCCCCTTGCATACATTGCTTCTGTCACTGCTGCTGCGGCGTTCTGGGTTGAGTCTCTTGATGAGGCTTTACAGTTAAGCGACTCCATTGGATGAATATATTTGACAAGCTTATGCTAGCCAATTCCTTTGTTTTCTGATGCCTTGTTCATTTGACTAGACTAACGGCTAAGAATTCTGTTTTTTACTATACTGGCGCACAGAGCGCTATGGCTTATATCATGGTCAGCTGTCGTGACTTTAATAAATAAGCTACTTAACTTCCCTTCAAGGGGCAGACCCTATTCGGGCCTGGTTTGAAGGAGATTATTGCTTATATCACTGGAGGAAAAGGTCATGCCCTTCCTCAGGATAGCTCTAAATCAAGGGCAAAAAAAAAAAAAAAAAGTCTAATTTTCGTACCTTTTAAAAACTTCAGGGCAGGTGTGGCATCCTCTTCCTCTAAGGCAAAACAAGAGGGAATTTTTGCTCAGTCCAAGGCGGTCTGGAGACAATCGGACCTGGAACAAAGATAAGCAGGCCAAGGAGCCTGCTGCTGCCTCTAAGGCAGCATGAAGGAACGGACCCCTATCCGGTAACGGATCCTATAGGGGGCAGACTTTCATTCTTTGCCCAGGCGTGGGCAAGAGATGCCCAGGATCCCTAGGCATTGGAATTTATATCCCAGAGATATCTTCTGGATTTCAAAGATTCCCCCCCCAAAAAAAGGGGAGATTTCGCCTTTCACAATTATCTGCAAACCAGATAAAGAAGGAGGCATTCTTACATTGTGTACGAGATCCATCCAGTTCCAAGAGAGGAACAGGGACAGAGTTTTTACTCAAATCTGTTTGTGGTTCCCAAGGAGAGGGAACCTTCAGACCTATTTTGGATCTAAAGATCTTAAACAAATTCCTCAGAATTCCGTCATTTAAGATGGAAACTATTCGTACCATCTTAACTATGATCCAGGAGAGTCAATAGAGGACTACAATGGATATGAAGGATGCTTATCCTCACATTGTGATGCATAAAGATCACCATCGTTTTTCAGGTTTGCCTTTCTAGACAGGCATTACCAGTTTGTAGCTCTTTCCTTTGGGATATCTACAGCCCCAAGAATCTTTATGGAGGTTCTGGGGTCGCTTTGGCGGTCCTTAGACCGCGGGGCATAGAAGTGACCCCTTATTTAGACGACATCCTGATACAGGCGTCAAACATCCAAATTGCCCAGTCTCATACGGACGTAGTACTGGCATTTCTGAGATCACATGGGTGGAAAGTGAACAAGGAAAGAGTTCTCTATCCCCAATCTCAAGGGTTTCCCTCCTAGGGACTCTGATAGATTCTGTAGAAATGAAAATTTACCTGACGGAGTCCAGGTTGTCAAAGTTTCTAAATTTCTGCCGTGTTTTTTCATCCCATCCGCGCCCTTCGGTGGCTCAGTACATGAATGAAATCGGCTTAATGGTAGCGGCAAGGGACATAGTACCGTTTGCACGTCTACATTTCAGACCGCTGCAACTATGCATGCTCAGTCAGAGGAACGGGGATTACACAGATTTGTCCCCCTGTTAAACCTGGACCAAGAGACCAGAGATTCTCTTCTCTGGTGACTATGTCGGGTCCATCTGTCCAAGGGTATGACCTTCCGCAGGTCAGATGGGACAATTGTTACAATAGATGCCAGCCTTTTAGGTTGGGATGCAGTCTGGAACTCCCTGAAGGCTCAGGGATAGTGGACTTAGGAGGAGACCCTCCTTCTAATAAATATTCTGGAACTGGGAGTGATATTCCATGCTCTTCAGACTTGGCCTCAGTTAGCAACTCTGAGGTACATCATACTCAGTCGGACAATATAAACGACTGTGGCTTACATCAGCCATCAAGGGGGAACAGAAGTTCCCTAGCGATGTTAGAAGTCTTACAATAATTCACTGGACAGAGACTCACTCTTGTCTATCAGCTATCCATATCCCAGGTGTTGAGAACTGGGAGGTGGATTTTCTAAGTCGTCAGACTTTTCTTCCGGGGGAGTGGGATTTCCTCCGGAGGTCAAGACCAAGCAGGAGAGGGCTTTGGTGTTTTTGACAGCGCCTGCGTAGCCACGCAGGACCTGGTATGCAGATCTGGTGGACATGTCATCCTTTCCATCACGGTCTCTGCTTCTGAGACAGGTCCCTCTACCTCAGGGTCCTTTCAACCATCTAAATAGAATCAATCTGAGATGGACTGCCTGGAGACTGAACGCTTGATGTTATCAAAGCATGGCTTCTCAGAGTCAGTCATTGATACCTTAATACAGACATGAAAGCCTCTGTCTAGGAAAATTGAACATAGATATGGTGTAAATATCTGATTGTTATGAATCCAAGGGTTACTCATGGAGTAAAGTCTGGATTCCCAGGATATTATCTTTTCTCCAAGATGTTTTTGAGAAAAGGGTTGTCAGCTAATTCCTTAAAAGGGGACAGATTTTTACTCTGTCTATTTTTTTGCACAAGCGTCTGGCAGGTATTCTAGACGTTCAGGCATTTGGTCAGGCTTTGGTTAGATCCAAGCCTGTGTTTAAAACTGTTGCTCCGCCATGGAGCTTAAACCTGATTCTTAAGGTTCTTCAAGAAGTTCCGTTTGAACCTTTTTTGTTCCATAGATATCAATCTATATCTTGGAAAGTTCCTTTTGGGTAGCTAATTCCTCAACTCGTAGAGTCTCCAAGTTATCTGTGTTACAATGTGATTCTCCTTATCTGGTCCTTCGTACGGATAAGGTAGTCCTGCGTACCAACCTGGGTTTTTTCCTAAGGTGGTATCTAACAAGTACATCACTCAAGAGATAGTTGTTCCATGCTTGTATCCTAATCCTTCCTCAAAGAAGGAACGTCTATTACACAATATTGGACGTGGTTTGTGCTTTAAAGTTTTACTTACAAGCTACTACAGTTTTCATCAAACGTTCACCTTGTTTGTTGTCTATTCTGGACAGAGGAGAGGTCAAAAGACTTCAGCAGCCTCTCTGTCTTTTTGGTTAAAAAGCATAATTCATTTAGCTTATGAGACTGCTGGACAGCAGCCTCCTGAAGGGATTACAGCTCATTCTACTAGAGCTGTGGTTTTCACTTGGGCCTTTTTTAAATGTGGCTTCTGTTGAACAGATTTACAAGACGGAGTCTTGGTCTGCGCTTCATACTTTTCAAATTTATCAAATTTGATACCTTACTTCTTCGGAGGCTATTTTTGGGAGAAAGGGTTTTTTACAGGCAGTGGTAACTTCCGTTTAAGTACCTGCCTTGTCCCTCCCATCATCCGTGTACTTTAGCTTTGGTATTGGTATTCCATAAGTAATGGATGATCCGTGGACTGGATACACTTAACAAGAGAAAACATAATTTATGCTTACCTGATAAATTTATTTCTCTTGTAGTGTATCCAGTCCACGGCCCGCCCTGTCACTTTAAGGCAGGTAATTTTTTCATTTGAACTACAGTCACCACTGCACCCTATGGTTTTTCCTTTCTCTGCATGTTTTCGGTCCAATGACTGAATATGGCAGTTAGGGGAGGAGCTATATAGCAGCTTTGCTGTGGGTGGACTCTTGCAGCTTCCTGTTGGGAAGGAGAATATATTCCATAAGTAATGGATGATCCGTGGACTGGATACACTACAAGAGAAATAAATTTATCAGGTAAGCATAAATTATGTTTTTTATTTCACAGCTAAGTTTGTATTTATTTTAGCTATTTAGACTAGTTATTAAATAGTTATTAACTATTTACTAACTACCTAGTTAAAATAAATACAAATTTACCTGTAAATCAATCAGAATTAAAGGGTAAAAAATCCTATCAGCCAATAGAATGCGAGCTCAATCCTATTGGCTGATTGCATAAGCCAATGGGATTTTTTACCTTTTAATTCCAATTGGCCAATTGGAATTCAAGGGACGCCATCTTGGATGACGTCATTTAAAGGGAAACTTCATTCTTCAATAGCCATTGAAAGAAGAGGATGCTCCGTGCCGGATGTCTTGAAGATGGAGCCACTCCACGTCAGAAGGATGAAAATAGAAGATGCCGTCTGGATGAAGACTTCTGCCCGCCTTGACGACGACTTCTTGCCACTTAGATGAAGACTTCTTCCGGCTTTGTTGAGGACTTCTTGCCGCTTGGATGAAGACTTCTCCCGGCTGGATGAGGATCGATGTCCGGTCTTCAAAAACTGTAAGTGGATCTTGGGGGGTTAGTGTTAGGTTTTATTAAGGGTTTATTTGGTGGGTTTTATTTTTGGGCAATGCCCATACAAATGCCCTTTTCGGGTTAATTGGGAGCTTAGGTTTTTTTAGATAGGATTTTATTTGGGGGGTTTGGTTGTGTGGGTGGTGGGTTTTACTGTTGGGGGTTGTTTGTATATTTTTTTTTTACAGGTAAAAGAGCTGATTTCTTTGGGGCAATGCCCCGCAAAAGGCCCTTTTAAGGGCTATTGGCAGTTTAGTGTAGGCTAGGGTTTTTTTTATTTGGGGGGGGGGCATTTTTATTTTGATAGGGCTATTAGATTAGGTGTAATTAGTTTAAATATTTGATCACTTCTTTTTTATTTTATGTAATTTAGTGTTTATTTTTTTTGTAATTTAGTTAATTGTATTTAATAAATGTAATTTATTTAAATTTAGTGTAATGTTAGGTGGTAGTGTAAGTCAGGTTAGGTTTTTATTTTACAGGTAAATTTGTATTTATTTTAACTAGGTAGTTAGTAAATAATTATTAACTATTTACTAACTAGTCTATCTAGTTAAAATAAATACAAACTTGTGAACTAAAAATAAAACCTAAGATAGCTACAATGTAACTATTAGTTATATTGTAGCTAGCTTAGGGTTTATTTTATAGGTAAGTATTTAGTTTTAAATAGGAATTATTTAGGTAATGATAGTATTTTTTATTTAGATTTATTTTAATTATATTAAAGTTAGGGGTGTTAGGGTAAGGGTTAGACGAAGGGTTAGGGTTAGGTTTAGAGGTTAATATATTTATTTAGTGTTAGTGGTTTTTAGTATACTGACGGCAGCGACATTGGGGGTGGCATATTAGGGGTTAATAAATTGATGTAGGTGGCGGCGACATTAGGGACAGCAGATTAGGGGTTAATAATATTTAACTAGTGTTTGTGATGCGGGAGGGCGGCGGTTTATGGGTTAATATGTTTATTATAGTGGCGGCGATGTCGGGAGCGGCAGATTAGGGGGTTAATAATTTTATTTTAGTGTTTGCGATGTGGGAGGGCATCGGTTTAGGGGTTAGTAGGTAGTTTATGGGTGTTAGTGTACTTTGTAACACTTTAGTTATGAGTTTTATGCTACAGCTTTGTAGCGTAAAACCCATAACTACTGACTTTAAATAGCGCTACGAATCTTGTCAGTATTGGCTGTACCACTCACTTTTTGGCCTCCCAGGTAAAACTCGTAAAACCAGCACTATGGAAGTCCCATTGATAAATGACTTTTTGAAAGGTGCGGTAGTTACGTTGCGTTATGGCCAAAAAAGGTGTGCGGTACAGATATACCTGCAAAACTCGTAATAGCAGCGGTAGTTAAAAAACAGCGTTATGAGCTATAACGCAAAACTCATAATCTAGCCGTAAGTGTTAATTAGCCCTCTTGTTACACATATTTTGCTAATATTGAGGTCTGGGAAATAAACGTAAATGCCATTTCTCAATCTGTATTTCCTATAAACCACATTCTTTTGGACCATTACAAAGGCATGGTTTCAGGTTATTTCACATTACACATTATCTCTATATTCCTTAAAGGGTTGCTAAAGTCAAAAATAAACTTTCATGATTCAGACAGAGCATTCAATTTTAAACAACTTTCAATTTTATACCTATTGTCATTTTTTCTTTGTTCTCTGTTATCTTTATTTGAAAAAGCAGGAATGTAAGCTTATAAGCTGATCCATTTTTGGTTCAGACCTGGGTAGCACTTGCTAGTTGGTGGCTAAATGTATCCACCATAGGCTCAAGAATAAAATTAAAAACCTTTGATCAAACATACAAAGCCCAAACTAACAATATACACTCCTTTATCTCAGTTATTCTTTGTAAATAATCACCCATCCATGTCATACAGCCCAAGACCTACTTCTCCTCTCTTATCACGTATTCACATTCTTGTCTTTAGGACTTTTTTAAAGTGGTTCTATTCTGTGGAATATTTTGTAGTCTCTGTAGCAGAGAGATGAAGTCAATATGGTTACAGAATATTTCAGTTTGGGATATATATATACATATATATATATATAATATATATATATATATATATATATATATATATATATATATATATATATATATATATATATATATATATATATATATATATATATAGATACAGGAACAAAAAGACTTGCACTCACTGGACTTTTTGTATACATTTTACTTATCAAATGTGACGTTTCGAGGATAATATATCCCCTTCCTCGAAACGTCACATTTGATAAGTAAAATTTATACAAAAGGTCCAGTGAATGCAAGTCTTTTTGTTCCTGCATATAATTGTTACTAGCACCCTGGCAGTTGTGATAAAGTGAGAGTGCACATCTCTGCTACGAATATGTAGATAGATAGATAGATAGATAGATAGATAGATAGATAGATAGATAGATAGATAGATAGATAGATAGATAGATAGATAGATAGATACTGTGTATATATATATATATATATATATATATATATATATATATATATATATATATAATTTTTCTATGGAGCACAAAATGTGTATAAAATTAAAACGAAAAGAACATAAGAAGCTTAAATAGTTATGTGATCAATATATAAATATAAATTGTAATGTATTTTGGATCTTATGATTGCATCAAAAATACAATTAATACTTATTATTGCTATAAAAATACTATGAAAGATTTGGGCAAATCCATTTGCTAAAAAATAAGAAAAAATATTCTAGTAAATCTGTTAAAAAGAGGCAAATTAGTGCTATATTTAGATGTCACATAACTGAATAGAACGTTCTTGCAGAATTGTAGGATACTGCGGTACATTTTGCTATGGAGCCAACGATTATGATTTCATCAGTCTAACCTTAGGAAATTAGATAAGGTAATCAGCATATCCTAGGAGAATAGTACAATTTAAACTGAAATAATAAAAGATTAATAGAGAAAAGCCTGAAATGAATGCAATAAAAAAGACAGATTGATATATGTGAGTCAATGTCTTTATGATTAGGATGGCGTGTAATTGGAATGAGCTGATTCCATCCCACGGTTGGCCGAGTCTCACTTTCATCATCCCCTGGTGAGTAAAACAGAAACACACTAATTGTACAAACTAAAACAGTCGTTTTTAAGTTAATATTTTATGACATGACTTTATTTAAACTGCCATAATCTAAAAGTCTCCAAGGACAGAGATGACTGGAACAATGTCTATGAATAGTTTTCCCTAAACTACAATGCTTGATGTAACATTGTACTGTTTTTACATTAATACAATGAATTTTATAGAGAGAAAAAAAATGGTCTATAAAAACATGATTTTAATGATTTTCAAAATTAGGAATGTACAAATGTCAGAATTTTGACATTTACATTAAATTACAAATGTTCTCCTAGACATTCATTCTTCCACACAATTTTTTATATTTTTTTTGTAAAGGGAATGTTAACATTTAGATAAAAAATATTATCATTCAAATATTGATTGTGAAATTCAAATGTAACATTCAAATATGACATTTAAAAATTGATTCCCCTAGACTTACATTTAAAGGGATATTGTACTCAAACTCTGTGATGTATATGAAAGAGCAGCAGTAAAACATTACAAATATTTTTGTGCATCATAAAACATTAAGCCAAAGCTGTTTACATTGAATGGGAGATCAACAGTTAGTGCTATCATTACTTAGGTTATATTCCTCTCTGACTGACAAGGAAAATAGCAACTGACAAAAATTTGTTTATTCACCAATTGAATGTCAATTTGTTTTTCAATGACTGGAACAAATTTTGAAATATTATCTTTTATATGGAACAAAGAATAACTTTTTAGTATCAAGTCATTTAGCTTCAAATATTAATATTTAAATAGTCAAAGTAATATTTTGTTTTGTAAACATTCAAGATTTTTTAAGAATAAATACATATAGTTAACATATGCAACTAACCCTAATATAATAAAGCTAATACTAATAGTTTATTGACAACAAAGAGATGAGCAACTGTTTAATGCCATGAAATTCCCCATACTCCCATAAAAATATGATAATGAGTTGAGCCTGAAACACTGGGGCTCAGAGCTGCTTTTGCAACTTGATAAATGAAGCCCTTAGAATCGTATACATTGTGTTATTTAAACAAAGAAGTTTAAATTTACACCATAGACTAACCATCACCATTATTATTTTTAAAATTCAATATTAAAGGGTTATTAATGCATGCAATTTTAGCCACCAGTTAGCAAGTGCTACCCTTGTGCTGAACCAAAAATGGTGTGGATCCTAAGCTTACATTCCAGCTTTTCAAATAAAGATACCAAGAGAACAAAGAAAATTTGATTATAGGAGTAAATTAGAAAGTTGCTTATAATTGCATGCTCTATTTGAATCATGAAATAAAATAAATGGGTTTTAAATCCCTTTAACAGCAAAAACATTTTAGGATTGTGATTTTTTTTTTTTTAGTACATAGTGCCAGCGGACATAATTTGTCTCGCTGCGAGTTAAAGTGAGTAAATCCGTGTCTCCAACGTCGAATAAATTGACTGCTTAGTACATGGAGCCCTATTTTTTTTTTGTTAATATGTATCTAACCCTTTGGCTGCTAAGCCATTTCCCACCTGGGTGCTAAGCTGGTTTTGAGCTTATTTTTAACTTTTTTTTCCAGATCCCAAAGACATATACTGTTGAAAAGGTTAGGCAATTACCTTT
Source organism: Bombina bombina (assembly GCF_027579735.1). Taxonomy (NCBI): domain Eukaryota; kingdom Metazoa; phylum Chordata; class Amphibia; order Anura; family Bombinatoridae; genus Bombina; species Bombina bombina. The sequence continues at coordinate 61,195,913 of NC_069501.1, forward strand.
CCAACTGTGTGTCTTGGGGGTCTGTAGCTGCTTAGATGCCTGAGATACAGACTTCCTAGCTGCATGTCCCCATCTCCCTATACTTGACCATTGTCAACTTTAAATAAAGTTGTGCGGTGACATCATCACCTCACACCAAACGTGAAGCCCCGGCGATGCCTGTCATTATACAGGCCAGATTGCCGGGTGGGAATCAGTGGAAGCCCCCAGATTGCCATCAAGGTGGGTGAGTGCTAGCGACGGCTCTGAGCCGTCATCAACACCTGACTGGGACAATTTGCGATGGCTCAGAGCCATCATTAGCACTTAAAGGGTTAAAACCAGCATTGTGTCTGAAATACATAATTAGTGCCTGACAAGGCAGTACATTTTATGAAAATATACACACGTAAATACTGTGAAACATATCATTATTAATGCAAATAATAAATCAATGTATACTTTTAACATCACATTACTGGAATTTTCTATTTTATCCCATAAATGATATTTATCTTCCTATTGGAAGAAGTAAACTTTTCAAAATTATATTATGTACACTTCATAATTCCTCCTGGTACACATATTGAGGCCAATTTAACAAAGGTCTTGCAGACCTGAACCGACAGTGCGGATCAGGTCTGCAAAAGCTTGCTGAATAAGGAGAGCAATATGCTCTCTGTATTCAGCATTGCACCAGCAGCTCACAAGAACTGCTGTTGCAACGTCGCCCCCTGCAGACTCGCGGCCCATGGGCTGCCAGCAGGGAGGTGTCAATCAACCCGATCGTACTCGATCGGGTTGAATTGCGGCGATTCCTGTCCGCTTGCTCAGAGCAGACGAACAGGGTTATGGGACAGCTGTCTTTAGTCCACTGCTTCATAACTGCTGTTTCTGGCGAGTCTGAAGACTCGCCAGAAACACGGCCCTTCAAGCTCCATTCAGAGCTTGATAGATAGGCCTCACAGTCTTCCTTACCTATGCTTAACAGGTGGGGTGGAGCGACGAGAGAAATAAACAAAGACAAAAAAAAAAATTATGAGGTTATTCCAGATCTCGAAGGAAACTAAACTCTCCATGTAACAATGCTTCCTGTATATATATTGAATCTTTAAATGGATATACTAATTGTTTTTTAATATTACTTGATTCTGCTTTGATACAGGGGTACCATTTAGAAAAATATTTAATTATATCTAGCTGCGGATTAACCATTAAATCCATTTGTTCTATTATCATCTGAAATCTTAGTTTAGAGATGAATTGATTGAGATTAGGTTCTGCCTTTTCTTTCCAGGTCACAAATATGATCGACCGTCCACATAAAATGGCATTATTAATTAATAAGATGTTTGAGGATTTAGGATTAGGTTCTTTTGTTAATAAGATATCGAGGAGATTAAATATAACTTTTTGATTTTTAATTCTTGATAGCCAGAACACCATTTTCTGCCAGAATCTATTAACTTTTGGGCATAGCCAAATACAGTGTATAATATCTGCTCTTGCCTTAAAACATCTGGTACAGTGAAATATTATGCCCTGAGACCACTGAGACATCTCGTAGGGGGTTAGATATATGTTATTAATCAGTTTTATATGTGTTTCCCGCCATGAGATAGAGAGGGTAGAGGTTCATACTCTGGTGATGCTTTTCGTAATTTGTACCTTGGTGATGTCCATCTTAAAGGGGCATGAAACAAAAAAATATTCTTTCATGATTCAGATAGAACATGCAATTTTAAACAACTTTCCAATTTACTTCTATTATCAATTTTGCTTCATTCTCTTGGTATTCTTTATTGAAGAAGCAGGAATGCACTACCAGGGAACTAGCTGAACACATTTGTAAGCCAATGATAAGAGCTATATATGTGCAGCCACCGTTCAGCAGCTAGCTCCCAGCTCCTGGCCCAAACTAGGTATGCAAGATACCAAGAGAAGAAAACAAATTAGATCATATATGTAAATTGGAAAGTTGTTTAAAATGGTAGGCTCTGGCTCTAGGAGGAGTTTCCGGGGGAGGAGCTCAGGTGCAGGGCTTCCTGTTGCACCTGTCTAAGCATCACCTCCACCTTAGGCTATTGGCAAAATTCTCGCGCCCAAATCCTTAGCCCCAGGGCAGCCTAAAAATAGCTGTTTCATCGCTCCTGGAACCGTAGTAGTGCCACGACTATGCACTAAGCTGCACTTTGCAGCATTTATGGGTTCTTGCCCTTACCTGTTGAACAAACTCTGAGAGACTATTTGTGCCTACTTCTTTATTTTTTCCCTCTATCCCGGTCCCTAAACTGGAATACATATTACCTTCTTCCCCCTTTATGTCTGCTGGACTCTGTCAAAAACAGCCTTCCTTTAAACATATAAGGATGGGAGCTACCTCACTGCAATTTAACACCTAGAAGAGCTACCTGAGCAAAGGTTTCCGCTTGATTGACTTGGCGGTACTCGCGGGGGGTGGGCTGGGAGCCCGCTCATTGCCCTCCTGAACCGGCTTTGGTACGGACCCTCCTGCGACCGGACCCTATTCTCCTGCTGGGCCCCCCACGGTGACTGTCTCTCTCTGTTGGTTGATTCCTGGCTGCCTCTGTATTGGCCTGCGGAGGAGGTTGGAGAGGGGTGGTCGGCTGTGCAATCTGCTGATCTCGGTCCGGGTGTCCCCTCCCACCGGTGCTGCGTGAGGGGCACGGACCGCTATCCTCATCTCTTTGGCTGTGAATAAGCTGCTCCCACCTCCTCATTCTCTGACGCTGGCCTGAGCGTTAGACAACCGACTGCTACTACTCCCCGCAGGTGAGGCCCATCTCTACAGGTGTTCCCCCTCCCACCGGTGCTGCGTGAGGGGGACCGCCCTGGAAGAAAGATCTTGGGGACCCCAACCTGCATCTACAGACAGCAACGGGTAATGTCCAAAGCTGTGTTTTTGTTTATTATCTACTATTTCCCTTCTTATCTGGAACAGTGACTGAGTGCATACATATAAGGGGCAATCTGGGATAGGAGTACCGGGATAGAGCAATATACATCCAACAATCATTGTTTTAATAGGACCCCTCTGAAATAACTACGGCTGACTTTAAAATAAGAGACATAAAATCACACCATTTTTTCCCCTGTGGGCTTAATTTGCTTCCATTTCTGACCATATCCTGGAACATTAATTCCCCTCTCTCCCAGTGTTTTTCTTCTGTCTCACAGTGGAGAGGAGTGAAAAAGAGCAAAAGGACTGACCATTCAAAACCACCTGTGTATTAGCAGTTTGATATCAATGTTGCTACCTATATAACTGTTGAATCTTCTATTATATCAATGTTATTTAATTGAATCAAGAATCCTGTTCATACAATACTGTGAGCTAGATAAAACTGCTTAGCTTTGATGAAGCAGACTAAGTAGCTCAAATTATCTGGGCTTGCCTGGCTTTGCTTATTTTTAAATCTTTCCTTTGTTTTTTCTGTTTGGAGGAGAGGGGGAGGGAAAGAAGGAAAGAAAAGTTAACTGCTGCACAACAATCTCCTAGATAAAGGGGAAGAAAGTTATTTACTATTCAAACTTATTTGATTTTTAGCAGATTGATACTAATGACTTAATTTCCTTATACATTTACTAACCTTCCTGTTTTTTTTTTTGTTTTGTTTTTTTTTGTTGGTTTTTTTTATATATATAATCCTATGATTTAGACAAAATTAATTGGTTTGGGTGAAGTAAGCTAAGCACCTCAAACTAATTGAGTCTGCTTGCCCTTATTTAGTCTAAAATTCCCATTACAGAAAGATACTTATAAAAATATAAGGAAAGGAGTTATAATTAATTCTACTCATGAGTATTTATCTACCCCTATCTTAAATTGAGGCCTTATAACTCCTAGAGGCCTATAGAGAAGTGAGGAGGAGAAGGGAAAAGGAATACCTTCCTATACCCACTGCTTGATACAAAACTTCTTGTAACTATCTTAAGTAAGTTCCTGCAAATAATTATTTCTAGAATACTGTGATAAATCATACTGAAATTAAATTGCTGGAGCTAATAGACACAAAAACTAAAACTGTATTTAAAAAACTTATGTATTTTCTTCGTGTGAAATTACATAAGCACAGTAAATAACTTGCTGAAAAATAGTAGAGTGAAAGAAGGGATATTATGATCTATAGATTTCTTATAAACAAAATTTTGAAAAATTTGACTGTCTGATAGACATATAGCACGCAACTAAACACAACGCCATTAACACTCTAGCAGGGGGAACTAACAGTGGACATACTGTTTTTCACTTTAACTGCTAATCTTGGGTGTGATATCTTCCTAATAACCCTAATAATATCACTTTCACGTCCATAATATAAACACAATTATCACGAAACAAACACTTTTTAATACACTATAATAGAGATTAATCTTCCACTCCAAAGTATCACAATATAATTGGCACCCCCTTTTTTTTTTTTTTTTTTTTTTCCCCTTATCCTTCACTCACATTCACGGGTACCATAAATCACGAATTGAATCCCTCACTGTACACACGCACTTGTTCACTGGGGGTCCCCCCCTTCCCCCCCCTTTTTTTTTTTTTTTTTTTTTGTTTGTTTAACACATGGACAAATTTTTTTCTAACACTTCTAGGACACCTTCACCAAACATGGCAGCCAGAAATAGAGATAGGAAGACTAAAAATGCCCAAGATCCCCCTCCGGAGCCAATCACCACCCAGATGGCAACTATACCTGAATCTATTAATTTACAAAGCTTAGTCACTAGCATTTCTGAAGCTCTTACACCCAAATTTGATTTGTTAAGGACAGAAATTAAACATGACATATCCCTGTTAACTCAGGAGTTAAGACAGTTTTCCAATAGATTACAGGAGGTAGAGCAACGAGTGTCAGACTTGGAGGACCTAACAACAACACATAACTCTAAACTTGAGACTTTTGGGATTAAATTCCAGGGAGTTCATGATAGACTGGAGGATCTGGAAGAAATAATATTCGCATAATTGGCCTCCCTGAGGATAAACAATATGATGATTTATGCCACTTTATATCAGATATTCTCACTAAAGCGCTAAATATTCCTCCAGCCTACCATCCGATCCTAGTGGAAAGAGCACATAGAGTAGGTCCTCCTCGCCTAGATAGAAGGGATAAAAGCCGTCCTAGACCTGTTATTGCGAGATTACTCAATTTTCAGGATAAAATCATGCTACTGCAATCCTACCGTAAAAACCAGCCAGTCCTCATAGACAAGGCCAGAATTATGATTTTTCAAGACTTCTCGGCACATACAGCCTCTAAAAGAAGAGAGCTGGCCCCAATTTGCACAAAGCTTATACAAAATGGATACCGTGCCACTTTAACACATCCTTTTAAGCTTAGAGTTGAAGTTAATGGTAAATCACATTTATTTGAGGATGCTCAAAAGGCTGCAATTTTTTTTGAAACACTGAACCCACAACCTTAGATAGATGATGACTTCATATTATAAAAATAGAACAAGACCCATGAATGGGGAACCCCTGGGAACGGGCGAATTTTTGATAAAACTTCTTTTTTTCCTTGTGTTATATATATATATATTCTTTCTCGGCTTAATTATTTTATTTTTTATTTTTTTTCCTCCCTCGCTCTCTCCGCCTCTCCGTCCCTTAGGTAAATGATTCAGAAAGCAAATAACCTAAAAATAATATCCTGGAATGTGGGAGGCATTTCAACCCCCATTAAACGTAAAGCAATACTGTCTCGTTTACATAGAACCCAGGTAGATATTGCCCTTATACAAGAAACGCACTTAAATTTTGAAGAATCTCTAAAATTAAAAACCCAATGGGTTAAAGAAGCTATTATAGCACCAAGCATCAGGAAAAAGAGAGGTGTGGCTATTTTAATAGGGAAGAAATCTCAAGTAGAAATCTTGAACTCCGAGGCAGACCCAGAAGGAAGGTATGTTATTGTGAAATTTAAGGCAGCCCAATTGACATATACACTTTGTAACATATATGGTCCTAATGTCTCTGATCCAAATTTTTGGAATACTATTCAAACTAAACTTTTATTATTCTCGGAAGGGTATCTAATTCTAGGAGGAGATTTTAATATGTCACCACAAGCACCGATAGATAGGCTCAGGAGGAATCCTAGGCAAATAAAGCAAAAGAAAGATAATTTAGACACAAAAACTTTTAAATAAAATTAAGCAAAATTTGGCTCTACGGGATATTTGGAGAATTCAAAATCCTGATACACAGGATAACACCTGTCTTTCCAAAGCCCACAAAACCCTTTCCAGAATCGACTTATTTTTAACGGATGAACGTCTATCTTTGGCAAGTATAAGGGCAGGGATTATGCCAATTTTTCTGTCCGATCATGGGCCCATCTCTCTTGTAATTCAATTGGGCTATCCAAAATCCAAATTTTCTCGTTTTTTTTTCCCTTATAATTTGGCAACAGACTTTAAATTTAAGGAACGGATCAGGAATAAATTTAATGATTATGCTAATAATAATAGCGGCTATGTAGGGCGCCCAGATATATTTTGGGAAGCAGCTAAAGCCGTACTAAGATGCGAAATTACTACTTATGTTGCCACTTTAACTAAAAAGTTTAAGATGAGAGAAAAAGAAATCAATAATGCATTGATTAACTCATATAATCGCTATCTGCTGGAAAAAACCCCATTAAACTGGGCAAAATATATCCGAGCTAAAAGCACTAGAGACTCTTTTTTATTGTCCCAGGAAACGTATAAAGAACTTAAACTTCAAGCCAAATTATATAAATTTGGCAACAAATCGGGGAAAACATTAGCTAGATTAGTCAAAAATGAAGGAAAAAAAACTGCCATTGAAGAACTCCAATATAAGGGGAAGCAAACTTCAGACCCAAACGAAATCTCCAACATATTCCTAGAATATTATCAGGATTTATATGCCTGCAAAGGCTATGATCTGGAAAGGGCTGATGACTTTTGGAGTAAAATCACAACTCCTACAGTAACAGCGGAATAAATTGTTAATCTCAATTCCCCCATTTTAAGGGAAGAAATAGAGAGAGAAATTCTCCAACTCTCCTCTAACAAAGCCCCAGGCCCGGACGGATTGCCAAATGAATTTTACAAAATCTTGTCAGCAGAAATAACACCTTATCTGAGTAACCTCTATAATAAGATCTATGTTGACGGTAATTCGGTATCACCATCTTTTTCTTCATCATACACAACTTTGATCCTAAAAGAGGGGAAGGACCCCCGGCAAAAAGAGTCATATAGGCCAATTGCCCTACTCAACTCAGATTACAAAATTATGTCCTCCATTCTTGCAACTAGGTTACAACCTATCTTAACGAAAGTAATACATACAGATCAAGCTTGCTTTTTAAATGGGCGCAACTCGGTGGCAAAAATCAGAGAACTTCTTGTAACAATGGATTACATACAGAACCATCCCCTCTCTGCCACGCGGGAAGAGGGCCTCCTTGACCTAGCAGTCTTGTCAATTGATGCTGAAAAAGCCTTTGACTCTGTAGTATCCAATCATACTCTGACAGCTTTAACAAAGTTTGGGATAGTTGGTAATTTTCTTAGATTCATAGGAAACTTGCATGCTCAATCCCAAACAAGGTTGATAATAAATGATACTGTCTCGGTTCCAATTAGGTTGGAAAGAGGAACACATCAGGGTTGCCCTCTTTCCCCGCTCCTTTTCGATATAGCTATTGAGCCGTTGGCTATCATGATTAGGGATTCCCTGGAGGGCATAAGGATCCGAGATTATCAGATAAAAATTGGTCTATATGCTGATGACTTACTAATTTATGTATCCAATACTAAATTAAATATTCCAAAACTTCTTCAAATAACCGATCAGTTTGGTTCTTTCTCGGGATATAGGGTAAATAAATCAAAGTCTGAAATACTCTGGTTGAGGAAAAACAATAGCTCTATCCTAGATATCCCATTCAGAGTAGTCACGGACTCTTTTAAATATCTAGGGATTCATATCCCACTTAATTTACGGGACCTATACAAGCTTAATATATCACCTATATTAAATTTTATTAAGGATAAACTCAAATCTTTGCAGAATCTGCCTCTATCAGTCTCGGGTCGGGTAGAGTTATTTAAAATGATTCTCCTCCCTAAACTTCTATATATCCTTCAGAATGTACCATTGCTCTTATTAGAAAAGGACATCCGATTTATTAATGCTGCACTTAGACAATTCATTTGGCAGGGTAAGAGACCTAAAATATCCCTTGCTAAACTTTTTTTCCAAAGAATCTGGAGCTTTAGCACTACAGAATATTAAATTCTATAATCTTAGTTTCCTGGCACGCATAGTAGCTGATTGGACATATACAAAAAATTATATCCTAAACAATGAGTTAGAATCTAATGTTTGTAAACCCTATCTCCCAGTGGCTATGATCCACTCCTTGACACGGGAATTGCCTGCAATTATCAAAGGGCTGACTACAATATATATCCCGATCAAGGCCTGGGGTAAATTAACTAAATCCCTTGCAATATCCAGAAGTGTTTCCAAACATCTCCCTATAATAGGGAACCCACAATTTCAAGCTGGTATAAATTCAACTATTTTTAATAGATGGCATAACGCTGGTCTGGACAAAATAATCTATTTATTAGATCAAGATAGAAAATGTATTAAGTCCTTCGAGGAACTTAAAATAGAATTTAACATATCTAATAGGGATCTTTTCTCCTACTTACAAATAAGACATTTTACTGCAGAATTAATTAAACAGCAAGGATATCGTTGGACGCTAGGTAAATTGGAAAACTGGCTAAATTTGACAAAAAGCGGCCATATGTCCATTACCCCAATCTACAATATATTGAATGCAAACAGAAGTATCTCTTTATTAGATACCATGGCATCAAAATGGTGTTCACTAATACCCCATACCAATATTGACTCAAAAATCATTCAACTATCAATAAGTAAAGTAGCTGCCTCCACGATATCTGCTACCTGGCGGGAGGCCCATACTAGGCTCCTTCATAGGACATACTTTACTCCAAAGAAAGGTTTCAGAATACACAACCAGCAGTTCAACAAATGCCCTAAATGTTCTCTTCAGGCGGCAGACCTGATTCATATGTTTTGGTCATGTCCAAAGATTAGAAGATTTTGGAATAGACTAGAATATTGGCTAAGGACTACATTAAAAATTAATATACCTCCCCTATCACTATATCAAATCATATTATGCCTAAAGATGGAAAATTCCCATCATGACTATGATAAAATAATAATTCTGTCCATCCTAACTACTAGGTATCTGATTTGTAAAAAGTGGAAAACAAGAACACTTCCAACAATTCCCGAAATTAGGAATTATTTAAAATAACAATGTATGTTAGAGCAAAAGAATATAGATATTGATAAGGAATCAGACATAAGGAAGTTCTTCAGTAAATGGGCAGCATTTATAAAATCATTCCAGGAAACTGAAATTGACTATTTAATTTTCCCTTTTAAATATTCTGAGATAGTTCTCCTGGGGGCATGGTAGAGGTGGAGATTGCGGGGAGGAAGGGAAAACAGTTAAATTGGGTTTTTTTTTTTTTGGTTTTTTTTTCCCATACTGGTTGTGGGAACAGATTGACCTTAGTAGGTAAATTGTAAATACTTGTCAATAGTTGTTATGGTAACATGGAAAGATAACTAGCCCTGCGGGGCGCAAATATATCCTCAACAGGGGGGGGGGGGGGAAGAAAGTGAAAAACTCTAAGACATTTTCAGAGACAAATGAAGTAGATATTGTTTATATTATTGAATAATGCTAAAGCACAATTTTGATTAGATATGCTAAGTAGAATTAGCATATTATTGTATAGACTATGCAAGGCTACCAAGCCATAATATGTATTAGTATTTCTTTATTTTTTTGTAACTTTTTGTTCAAAACAACAAATGTATTATGTAACATCTCTGTTTTTTTGTCTATAAATAAAAAAAAAAGAAAAAAAAAATGGTAGGCTCTGTCTGAATCATGAAAGAAAATATTTGGGTTTCATGTCCCTTTAAGTATCCAGTTATCCAGTAAGATATAGATGTAAGGTCTGCATCTATATTATTCAGGGCCTGTTGTATATTATGCTTGCTTTTAATTGAGTTTAGCAGGTGTCTTGCCTGTAAATAGACATAAAAATCTTTATTCTGTATATTATATTTCGCTTTCAACGAGTCAAATGACTTAATTTGTGCATTATCTTTATCCCATATCTGACCTAAAAATTTTAAAACTCTTGCTTCCAATTATTAAAGACCATGGAGTTAACTCCTGGCATGAACTCTGGGTTACCCGTTATGGGTAGGTAGTTTAAAAAGTAGGGCTCTATATTCCCTATTTTACATATTTTATGCCATGCCAAGATTGGATTTTTCATAGTTCTCATGTTTTTCACTTTGTTAGGTAGATATTTTGCTTCTATGTGCAGTAGTGCAGACAGTGAGAATGGTTTGACTAAGTTTATTTCTAACTCAAATAGAGAATAGTATCCATAGGTTGTCATCCAATCCAAGGCTATTTTCACGATACATACCCAGTTATACCATTTGATAGATGGTAGACCAAGACCAGCATGTAATTTATTTTGCACTAACCTATATATTGATAATTTAGTTTTTTTATGGGAGCCCCATAAAAATTCCCAATTTTTTTTATTAATAACGGATAGGTCTACATTTTTTTATAAATATGGGTAGATTTTGCAGAACGTATAGTAATTTGGGGAAAATTATAATTTTTATTATATTAATTTTGCCTGATAGGGATATTGGAAGATGTACTCATCTCGCTAGTTCTTCTTGACAGTATTTCCAAAGAGGTTTAAAATTCAGGTCAAACCAGTGATCAGGTTATAGACTGAATTTAAGTCACAGATATTTTATATATTCTTTAACTTCTTGGAAAGGGACTTCTGCTGACCAATGGGTTTTATTAATCCATAGTATTTCTGATTTATATAAGTTTATTCTATATCCTGAAAATGAGACAAAAAAATTTAAAATCTTTAGAAGTTTTGGTATATTTTTTATATGTATTCCTTGTGAAGATAAGCAGATCATCTGCATACAATGCGATTTAGAGTTCTGTAGAAGCTATTAGGATGCCTTGTATCTGTTCTCTTAAGAGAATAGCTAACGGTTCAATTGAAAGGTTAAATAATAGATGTGATAAAGGGCATCCATATCTCGTACCTTTTGATAATATGATGTTTGAAGAAATCTCTCCATTAATAGTGCAGAAATCGGCTTTACGTATAGTCTTTGTATAAAAATCGAGAAATCCTTCTTTAAATCCAAATTTACTTAAGGTGGTAAAGAGGTGGTAAAATTAATGTTTTCTGCTAAAATTTAATAATATTCATTAGGGAAGGCATCTGGGCCAGGGGCCTTATCAAGTGGCATGTTCCTCATAGTTTTTTCAATTTCTTCTTTTAAAATTGGAACATTCAACTCCTTTATTTTATCCTCCTCTAAAGACGGCATTTTAAGCCTTTCCCAAAAACGTTGCTTATTTATTTTATTAATCTGATCTGCTGTATATATTTCTTGAAAATATTTTTTAATCTCTTCTGTATGCACAGCACTTCTGTCTATTTTTTAAATTGCCTTGATGGCCCTCGTTCTCCTTTTTGTTTTATCATTCTAGCTAGATCTTTCCCAGATTTTTTCCCAAATCTATAGTAGAACGCATTATTTCTTTGTGATTCATTAATAACTTTTTGCAACATAAATACTTATCTTTCTTTTTTAGCCTCATTATATCTGTTCCATAAGATCAAATTTGTTGTAGCTAAATATGCGTTGTATGCATTAATTAATTGATTAGTGAGTTGCATATCTCTTGTATTTACTTTTTTTCTTAAATGAATTAGGTATGATTTGATTTCTCCTCTCAGTACCGCTTTAGAGGCTTCCCAGAAAATATTGGTTTTGTGTTGGTAATTTGCATTATCTTGAGCATATTGTTTCCATTTATTTATCAACCATATGTTAAATTTAAGATTTGCAAATAAATATTTTGGGGGAAATAAAGAAGAGGCATGCAGTGATACTTTTTTAATCAGGATATCCAGGGATATTGGAGCAGGATCAGAAATAGTGAATGTCTGCCTTGACAACTTTTCCTATCAATCTGACATCTACTAAAAATACATCTATTCTGGAAAATGTTTTGTAAACCTTAGACTCACAAGTAAACTCTTTGTTATCTGGATTTTGTACCCTCCAAACATCGCTCAAACCTAAATTATTTCTGAAAGAGCGCATTAATAAGGTTTCCTTCCTGTACCTTCTGGTTCTAGATGATTGTTTAAATCCATCTGATCTGTCTAGTGCCATATGCAAGATCAGATCAAAATCGCCGGCTACAATTAGATAATCCTTTGAATAGTCTAGCAATTTTTTCTGCAAGAAATCCCAGAAATGTTTGGACCATATACATTACAAATCACAAATGTCTGTTTTAAGATTTCAATTTTCAATATATTAAATCTCTCTTTCCTATCTATCTCTGTATATAATATTTTATAATCTAATTGTTTATGGATTAAAATGGCAACACCCTTTGTCCTTTTCTCGCACAGAGTTGCGATCATTTCTCCAACCCAGCCTTGTCTTAACTTTATAAGTTTGGGTTGTTTGAAGTGTATTTCTTGTAAGAGAGCTATATTAGTTTTAATTTACACAACTGATAAATTATCTTTTTTCTCTTTATTGGAGAAGTGATCCCACCTACGTTCCATGAGATCATGTTACATGTCATTTAAAAAATCAAAAGAAAAATCTGTAAAAAAAAAAGGGGGAGAAATTAAGTACATTCTGGTAACGCCTTTATCGATGCGCCCCAACATAGTGGTCGCTCCCCCCTCCCAAAAAAAAAACCAACAAATGAAAAACAATTAGGCTAATTTTTTTCCTTTTTTTCTCTCTAGGCTTCTATAAAACATAATGCAGACATTATCTGACTGTTTCATCAATATTAGTATGTACATTGTTCTCATCAAAAGTTTTGGATTCTTCAGGATTATTTAGCATTAACTATTTGTCATTAAACCAGAGTTTTATCCTGGCTGAATAGATTAATCTTGCATCAAATTCTTTTCTTATCAAATTAGAGCAGAATGGGGCCATCTCCCTTCTCTTATTTGCAGTTTTTAGCAAATAATCTTGGAATATTATAAGTTTGGGAGAGTCTAGTTGAAATGGCTAGTGTTTTCTATAAAATCTAAGGATCTGCGTTTGGTCTTCAAAGTCAAGGAATTTTGCTATTATGGGTCTGCTTGTTTTAGAGCCATCTGGTCTGGTATTTACTCTACCTATCCTATGGGCTCTTTCTATCTTTAATTTTAAAGATTGTTCTGGCATATTTAAAATTGTGGGAAGCTCTTCAGCTACAAATTTGACTAAGTCATTTTCTGTGTGTAATTCTGGGATTCCAAAGATCCTAATATTGTTCTGCCTGGATCTATCCTCCAGGTCTTCAATTTGTTCTTGTAGTTTTTGAATTTGAGAGCTTTGTGTATTAACTTTACTTTCTTGTGAGTTGCACCTATCCTCCAATTCGGATATCCGTGACTCTGCCTCATTCATTCTCATGGAGAATTGGCGCAACTCAGAAGATAGAGATGCAAAATCTTGTCTAACCTTATCAAATTGTGGTAGCATTATGTCTGATATTTGGGAGATAATCATTTGGGCATCTAGGGTTGGGTTGTTAGTGGAGGGAGCTTCACCTCCAATGTTTTCTTGAGAGCCTGGTAAACTTACCCTTAGACATTAGTAGGTTTCTTAACTTTGTGCTTCGGTGGCATTGTGGGAGATTTGGGTTTTGCAAGTGAAACAAATCTTTCCATGTGTCAATGAGTGGAAAGCAAATTACTTGGAATAAAACAGTGCAAATGTGAGCGAAAACCAAAATGTGAATTAGTGAAAAAAAATAAAATGAATGAGATATAATTTATACCCTGGGGAGAAATTGAGGAAGGGGTAGAAGGGGGTATATGTGGAAATTCGAGTGTTAAAGTGAGTATTTTTCCTTTAATTTGTTACAATGCCTATATACCTAATTTGCAATATAATGCCAAATTGCTCCCAGCTATAATCTACAAATATTACCCCAATTCTTAAAGGAATAGAATGCACCAAAATATGTACCAGCCTATGCCGCAAAATATATAACACCGACATATACTAAATTCTCAGAAGTACAATGAGGATAAACAGGACTCTTAGTCGCTGGGTTGGGACAGAGATAGAAAGAGAATCAAGTTAGATATGATATCGGTATTAAGACATCTTACTGTACTCAGTTATCACCATGAGAATATTGGATTACATAGCCAAAAATGAAAAGTAGGTGTAGATAAATAAACAGATTATGCATTGTGTGTGCTTCAGTTCAAGAATTATAGGTGCATATCTCAGAATCCCTATAGTAATACTTAAATCAAATATCAATAACCACGTGAGCATTTAGGTATAACTGTATAACAACAAATATTGTTGACTTTGACATATGCGTGCATATACAGTATAGCTCTGGGCTGTTTTTAACTTTAGCGGGACAACCTTCCTGAAAAGGTGTCATTATAGAAAGTCTTTGTTTTTGCTGGGAACCTCAATGGTGACTGTTAATATTATACATATACTTATTATTACGTATACAATAAACTTGCATACATGTAGCAGTTTTCCCCTTGGAGCTGCTTATTTCCAGGTGTAGATTAATCATGCAACCCCAATATTGCAGGGGCTCTGATATTTAGATGCAAACTGTGCTTAAACCATCCTCGTGGTGCCGCTGCCTAGTCTTCAAAGACAAAAGAGCTTTACCCAGCTATCACCATTTGAAGTGTTTAACTTCCAAGATCAGAAATATGGCAATACAGCTGAGACCAAAAAAGAGCATTTACTTGACAGTGACAAGCTTAGTGGCCCATCGGGATTATCACTATGAGGCTTAATTACAAGGTTAATATAAACATGTAGCACTGTCCCTTCAAAAGAGGTGAATTTATAATCCCAGGTAGTTCTACCTGTGTTTTCCCTTTACTGTCCACTTTTATATTTGAGCACTATGAGTGGGAGGCTGTATACCCTTTGACCAATGTAATCGTTGGGTCTTTAGTTTAAATTTACTTACTGTTTCAGGAGGATCTTAAAACCAACTCTGTGTGATTTCCTCTTTCAGCAATCGCTGATATAGGGCTTTTGGTTTGCCCAGCGATATATACTATCTTTCAAGAAGAGAAAACACATATGTATATGTGTCAAGAAAAGACAGGGAATACAGCACTCTTTTAGCACATTTATTAACTGTACTTCAGATTTTATGACCCATCTATGCAATTCTATGTTGCAGTTTTAAGAATATATGATATACCTCTTTTGAGGTGTTTCGAGTGGTGGCTTGAGGCCAGTAAAAGACTATTTGTTGCTGTACTCTTACGGAAATCCTCAGTAGTAATTTGGCCATTTTCTTTTTTAATATTAATATCCAAAAAGGATATTTCTTTATAATCAAAGCTACATGTTAATTTAATGTTATATTGGTTTTCATTCAACTCATGTATAAAGGCTAGCAGAGATTCAACAGAACCATCCCATAGAAGGAGCACATTGTCCACATATCTTAGCCATAGCAAGGCATGCTGTTTATATAGCACATTTGGGTATACTTTGGCCATCTCCCATGCACCTAATGAAGGCAGGCATCTGTGGGTGCACACGTCGCCCCCATGGCTGTACCCCTTATTTGTTTATAAATTTTACCATCAAAAGAAAAAATATTATTTTCCAAAATAAATTGTAGAGCTTTGATAACAAAACCAGTGTTGCTTTTAAATGCGCTCCCCCTACTATCCAAAAAATATCTGCAGTCCCCTAAACCTATATTGTGAGGTATGGAGGAGTACAGTCACTCTACATCCAATGACACCAACAGCGTATGGTCAGGAATCATTAGCCCATCAATTTGACGTAATAAGTCAGTGGTGTCAATCACATATGAGGGCAATGTAGTCAAATAAAAATAAAATAATGTCTTATTTATTGGCTATGTGCTGCTTTAATTTAGAAGGGCTGTGTCTATTAAGAACCAGTCGTATCAGCGCATAAAATTAAAACGTATAATTTCGTATTAAGAAATTTCAAATTCATCTGATATAGTAAAGTTTTGGGCCCACTGTGCTAATTAGTAATGATTATTATAATTATTGAAGTTTGCTTAAGTGTTGCTGATTCAATTTAAAAATATACAAATGTAACAAAAAGAAATTGTGATACATATTATGAGTAAAATCATATCCACCAATTATAATGTTCACCTGAAACAAAGTGTGAGGTAAACAGGAGCACTTAAACAGTGCAGATGAGGAGATGTAATCAGCCCTGAGGAAGCTCCATTCCACTTTATGACGAGGGGGTGAAATGTGCGTTGGCATTGGTCAGCCGCGCGACTGTTCTCTCTGAGTGAGATTGCAATGGAGCTCTAGAACGGCAAGTTTACTACGGAGCTTGTTATACAAATTTTCTAATTGCGGACATCCTGCGGATACTTGGTACAATATTTGGATATAACGTCTGCTGCATCGAAGAGGTGTGGATTAACACGGTTTCCCCTGCTGTAGCATGAAGTACCGTAATATTAGCACACACAAACTGCTTATTCATTGGATGTTTGTTATTATAACAATTTACTCACTTACGGCTAGATTTAGAGTTTGGCGGCCAAAGGGGTGCGTTAGCTACGCATGCTTTTTTTCTCCTGCACCTTTTAAATACCGCTGGTATTTAGAGTTCACAGAATGGCTGCGTTAGGCTCCAAAAAGGGAGCATAGAGCATATTTACCGCCACTGCAACTCTAAATTCCAGCGGTGCTTACGGACGCGGCCAGCTTCAAAAACGTGCTTGTGCACGATTCCCCCATAGAAAACAATGGGGCCATTTGAGCTGAAAAAAAACCTAACACCTGCAAAAAAGCAGCGTTCAGCTCCTAACGCAGCCCATTTGTTTTCTATGGGGAAATACTTCCTACGTCTGCACCTAACACCCTAACATGTACCCCGAGTCTAAACACCCCTAACCTTACACTTTCGCTGACACCTGCATATTTTTTTAATTCCTAATCTGCCGCTCCGTACACCGCCGCTACCTACATTATACCTATGTACCCCTAATCTGCTGCCCCTAACACCTCCGACCCCTATATTATATGTATTAACCCCTAATCTGCCGCCCCCAACGTTGCCGCCACCTACCTACACTTATTAACCCCTAATCTGCCGACCGAACCGCACCGCCACTATAATAAATGTATTAACCCCTAATCCTCCTCAATAACCCTATAATAAATAGTATTAACCCCTAATCTGCCCTCCCTAACATCACCGACACCTAACTTCAAACATTAACCCCTAATCTGCCGACCGGAGCTCACCGCTATTCTAATACATTTTTTAACCCCTAAAGCTAAGTCTAACCCTAACACTAACACCCCCCTAAATTAAATATAATTTTTATCTAACAAAATAAATTAACTCTTATTAAATAAATTAATCCTATTTAAAACTAAATACTTACCTGTAAAATAAACCCTAATATAGCTACAATATAAATTATAATCATATTGTAGCTATTTTAGGATTAATATTTATTTTACAGGCAACTTTGTAATTATTTTAACCAGGTACAATAGCTATTAAATTGTTAATAACTATTTAATAGTTACCTAGTTAAAATAATTACAAAATTACCTGTAAAATAAATCCTAACCTAAGTTACAATTAAACCTAACACTACACTATCAATAAATTAATTAAATAAAATACCTACAAATAACTACAATTAAATAAACTAACTAAAGTACACAAAATAAAAAAGAACTAAGTTACAAAAAATAAAAAAATATTTACAAACATTAGAAAAATATTACAACAATTTTAAACTAATTACACCTACTCTAAGCCCCCTAATAAAATAACAAAGACCCCCAAAATAAAAAAATGCCCTACCCTATTCTAAATTAAAAAAGTTCAAAGCTCTTTTACCTTACCAGCCCTGAAAAGGGCCATTTGCGGGGCATGCCCCAAATAATTCAGCTCTTTTGCCTGTAAAAAAAAACATACAATACCCCCCCAACATTACAACCCACCACCCACATACCCCTAATCTAACTCAAACCCCCCTTAAATAAACCCTAAGCCCATGAAGATCTTCCTACCTTATCTTCACCATGCCAGGTTCACAGATGGCTCCAGGCTCCAAAATCTTCATCCAAGCCCAAGCGGGGGCTGGCGATCCATAATCCGGCTGAAATCTTCTATCAAGCGGCGGCTGAAGAGGTCCAGAAGAGGCTCCAAAGTCTTCATCCTATCCGGGAAGAAAAGGAGATCCGGACCGGCAACCATCTTGATCCAAGCGGCAACTTCTATCTTCATCCGATGAGGAACGGCTCCATCTTGAAGACCTCCAGCGCGGATCAATCTTCTTCTTCCGACGTCCAACTGAAGAATGAAGGTTCCTTTGAGGGACGTCATCCAAGATGGCGTCCCTCGAATTCCGATTGGCTGATAGGATTCTATCAGCCAATCGGAATTAAGGTAGGAAAATTCTGATTGGCTGATGGAATCAGCCAATCAGAATCAAGTTCAATCCAATTGGCTGATCCAATCAGCCAATCAGATTGAGCTCGCATTCTATTGGCTGTTCCGATCAGCCAATAGAATGCGAGCTCAATCTGATTGGCTGATTGGATCCGTTCCTCATCGGATGAAGATAGAAGATGCCGCTTGGATCAAGATGGTTGCCGGTCCGGATCTCCTTTTCTTCCCGGATAGGATGAAGACTTTGGAGCCTCTTCTGGACCTCTTCAGCCGCCGCTTGATAGAAGATTTCAGCCGGATTATGGATCGCCAGCCCCCGCTTGGGCTTGGATGAAGATTTTGGAGCCTGGGGGGTTTGGGTTAGATTAGGGGTATGTGGGTGGTGGGTTGTAATGTTGGGGGGGGTATTGTATGTTTTTTTTATAGGCAAAAGAGCTGAATTATTTAAGGCATGCCCCGCAAATGGCCCTTTTCAGGGCTGGTAAGGTAAAAGAGCTTTGAACTTTTTTAATTTAGAATAGGGTAGGGCATTTTTTTTATTTTGGGGGTCTTTGTTATTTTATTAGGGGGCTTAGAGTAGGTGTAATTAGTTTAAAATTGTTGTTATATTTTTCTAATGTTTGTAAATATTTTTTTATTTTTTGTAACTTAGTTCTTTTTTATTTTTTGTACTTTAGTTAGTTTATTTAATTGTAGTTATTTGTAGGTATTGTATTTAATTAATTTATTGATAGTGTAGTGTTAGGTTTAATTGTAGATAATTGTAGGTATTTTATTTAATTAATTTATTGATAATGTAGTGTTAGGTTTAATTGTAACTTAGGTTAGGATTTATTTTACAGGTAATTATGTAATTATTTTAACTGTTTTAGCTATTTTACCTGGTTAAAATAATTACAAAGTTGCCTGTAAAATAAATATTAATCCTAAAATAGCTACAATATAATTATAATTTATATTGTAGCTATATTAGGATTTATTTTACAGGTAAGTATTTAGCTTTAAATAGGATTAATTTATATAATAAGAGTTAATTTATTTTGTTAGATAAAAATTATATTTAACTTAGGGGGGTGTTAGTGTTAGGGTTAGACTTAGCTTTAGGGGTTAAAAAATTTATTAGAATAGCGGTGAGCTCCAGTCGGCAGATTAGGGGTTAATGTTTGAAGTTAGGTGTCGGCGATGTTAGGGAGGGCAGATTAGGGGTTAATACTATTTATTATAGGGTTATTGAGGCGGGAGTGAGGCGGATTAGGGGTTAATATATTTATTATAGTAGCGGTGCGGTTCAGTCGGCAGATTAGGGGTTAATAAGTGTAGGTAGGTGGCGGCGACGTTGGGGGAGGCAGATTAGGGGTACATAGGGATAATGTAGGTGGCGGCGGTGTACGGAGCGGAAGATTAGGGGTTAAAAATTTTTTATAGAGTGGCAGCGGTGTGGGGGGACCTCGGTTTAGGGGTACATAGGTAGTTTATGGGTGTTAGTGTACTTTAGAGCACAGTAGTTAAGAGCTTTATAAACCGGCGTTAGCCCAGAAAGCTCTTAACTCCTGTTTTTTTTCTGAGGCTGGAGTTTTGTTGTTATATTTCTAACGCTCACTTCAGCCACGACTCTAAATACTGGCGTTAGAAAGATCCCATTGAAAAGATAGGATACGCAAATGGCGTAGGGGGATCTGCGGTATGGAAAAGTCGCGGCTGGAAAGTGAGCGTTAGACCCTTTCCTGACTGACTCCAAATACCAGCGGGCGGTAAAAAACAGCGTTAGGACCCCCTAACGCTGGTTTTGACAGCTACCGCCCAACTCTAAATCTAGGCCTTAGCGTTTACTATCACTGTGACCGGTCACTTTGTAGAATAGACTATTTATGTATGCCTATTCTCTTTTTCTATATACATTTGTGTACATATATATTTTTTCTGATATATCCATGGTACATCAAAAGGTTTATGTACCTCAGTGTGCCTAATGCCATTCTTAAAACTGCAACATAGAATTACCTAGTTGGGTCATCAAATCTGAAGTACAGTTAATAAATGTGCTAAAAGAGTGCTGTATTCCCTGTCTTTTCTTGACACATATACATATGTGCCTTCTCTTCTGGTTAAATAATATTTCATTGTTTATAAAGGTTCTTCACCGTGGTCTCATATAGACATCATTAATGCGGACTAAACTGCTTTACGATAAATAATCAGATTTGAATATTCAATATAGAGTGGTCTGCCTGGTTCCTTCTGTACCTGCTGTAGTATATATTGTCTTTCAGCTGTGGCCGGGTTAGCTAGTATAAGTTTAAAGTTTGCCTTGAGTGCACCACTGCAAAGGGATACTGTTGGAGTTTTCCCAATACTTGTCTTTTCCCCTTGTCTGGTCAGCTTTCCTTTACAGCGTCATATAACCTGGCAGTATATATATTCTGTCTGAGTCAGTTGGTCTTACAGATCTCTCTCACCCTTGTAGTTACAGTTGAAAGGGTCAGTCCATTCGGGCAACCTGGGCCTGTATCCTCCGATATACGGATTTAGATCAGTACCAGCCATAGAGGTTCTATGCAGTCCGGGTTGCACACAGCACAGTAAGTCACCCTCTGTTATGGAAGTATCTCTGTACTTCGGTAGACACGTCTGTGGTCCATGGCTCTCTGCCATAAGCTGTTCTTTATTCAGCTGTGTATTTACCTTCCGGTGCTGTGGCGAGCAGCATAAATCTGCCTAAAGGGACTTCCTTGTTGAGCGGTCGTCGGCTCGTTACACTTTGTTAGCTGATGGATATCCATGTGCGGCCGGGGGGGGGGGGATAAACACCTTGCCTCCCAGGGCTGGCACAGTTACCAGGGCTCAGCGTTTTCGTGGGAAAGCACTTTGCGCTGCCACCTGACTCACATCCGGTCCAGCCTCCATAGGAAGTCTCTTTCCTAATCGGGTACATGGAGCCCTTAATGTTTTAATTTATTAAAGAAAATTAAATCTGCCTCAAAGGTTTAAGCTGGCTATCTCAGCTTGGTCAGGTTGAATTTCAATAATAGCTGATTGACATGGTGTGGGATGAAATTGAACACTGAGGGTTCAGGATTTTTTAATATTGGGAAAAGTCTCTCACTATGGATGCTGCTAGGTAGACATGAAAGAAGTTTCTGGTCAGCTAATGGTAGGTCAGATCAGATAGTATTCTTATGATCCCAGTATATTAAGGAATAGGGAGTAGCAGGCTACAAAGATTCAGCGATTTTGGCTTTGGCCAACGCAGGAGGATGAAAGGAAACAAGAGAGGCACCTGTGTGTACCGATAATACAGATAATAAAGATAATCACGATCTATAAACCGTAATCAGGATACTCACATTTTTGAAGAGCACTTAGACAGTGCTATTAGGCACAGGCTGGATATTTGGCAGCAACCCAACTCACTGATCAGCCAGACTATAGGAACAAAATAACATTGAATCTGGAGGAGTTAAAAGAACAGAAAGGGCGCCTGTGTGTACCAGTAATGTGACAAAGTAGTATCAGTATAAAAAAAACCCTAATCAGGGTACTCACATTTGTGAAGAGCACTCAGACAGTGCTATTAAACACAGGCTGGATATTTTACAGCAACCCAGCTCACTGAACAGCCAGGTAACCGGAACACTGGAACACAGGAACGCTGGAACACTAGAGTCCCAGTGACTAGGAAATATTGGGAAGTGCTAAGGTGGTGCTGCAATTGCTGCAGCCAGGTACACCCTTGAGGGAGTAATAGGTGATTAGTAGGCAAGTATAACAAGGTTCCAAATAAGAGTAAAATGAATAAAAGAAAATGTATTAAAAATCGACAAATGAATAAAACAATGGAACCATAAAGTGGGGTATGCTAGCGCCCTCTTTCAAATTGCAACACGTTTCTCAGCGCTTCAAAATGCTGTTTCATCAGGTATACAATCCAGGCTTTGAATAGCCGTTAAATATACAAGCCTTACCAATCGTAGTACAAACAAACTAACACCTGGGTGACCTCCCCCTCTAGAGGGAGTTTGCAGCAACTTAACCCATTGTTGGAAATGTATACTTCATTGGTCCTCAGTATGTTAAATTAGTACAAGTCATTTGTGGTGTATAATATCAAAACAATTTTATAATATCAAATCAATTTTATACATTCCTATATCTGCAAATGTATCTGTGCAAAGAGAATATATTCCATATTATTATTTTTACAAGTTAAATCAGTATTTAAAAACTCTATATTGCTCAGGGCAATCCTCCTCCCATAATTATATTGTCTTTTAAATATAATAAAATAAAATGTTATTGGGATAGATCATTTTTATCTTACCTTTTTTAGTAGATTGTTAATGTTTTCTATGAATAGAATTTTATCTTACCTTTTTTAGGAGATCATCAATATTTTCTAAAAATATAACTGATTCTATGTCAATAAACTGAAAAGAATACAATTAATCACCATAAATGTGTGGGGAGTGAGTGAGAAGATCGTTGATATTTTCTATAAATAAAACGGATTCTGTGTCCGTAAAAAATAAATACAATTGATTACCATGAGTGTGTTGGGGGAGGTGTTTGGTATGGTTATATTTAGCCAATGGTGTAGATATAATGATGTAGCTGGACTCCCCATAGGTTACTCCAGGGCACTGTCATGTTAATGTGTAACATAACTATGACGTATCAGGGGGCGGCTGTGAAGAGGTGCCATGGGTGGTGGAATTTGGAATCTGTAGCTGAGCGTCCCATAGGTTGTTATAATGGGTGCTGTCCGGTTGAAATACTACACGGCTGTGAGGGGGTGGGTGCAATACCCGACATAGATTACAATCCCCCTAACGACAAAGACCTATTATTAGAATACGGAGTGATCATAAATATGTGGCTTAATGCAGGTGAATAAGTAATCAGAAAATACCTATTCGCAAACACTATATTCTAAGAAATAAACTATAATGGACTATATTAAGTGAACAGGGCAATGTGGGCATATGACAACCTATTATAGAGGGGCTAGAGAATGAATATAATTAATTTATGTGACATATTAATGTATATAATCAGCTTATACAATGCTCATATGAGCAGGTCCGCTGTAGAAAACATAGCATGTGAATACTAGAAGTGTGATCATGGTAAACAAACTATATTGAACTATATTGAGCTAGGTTGAACAGGGCAATGTAAACACATGACAGCCTATAAGTGAGGGCTAAAAGTGAACAAATGGCAGCCTATAAAAAAGGGCTAGAAATGAATGGATACAATTAATTTATACAATGCTCATATGAGCAGGTCCGGTGTATAGAATATATCAATGTGATTTCTATAATTGTGATCGTGATAGTAAAGGGAGGGACCTAACACTATATATACTAAATATAACAATACATTTACATGTTAGGCATAATGTTTAGTTTCTAATGCACTACCTAAAAATAATAAGACCATTTATACGTAAGGCCCTAGGTGTGCCCCAAAAGTGTATTACAATAGAATAGAATGGGAAGGTTGTGACTTGCGTGTAAGGGCATGATTATGAGTATATATATATATAAATATAAAGATGAGGCCAAGACATAAATACAAGTGACGTGATATTGAATTACATAATTAAGAGTCCCGTGTATGAAAAGAAAAGAAATATAAAGGGGATGTGAACAAGACATAATGGATCCTAGCAGAAGGCATAATTTTAATATTCATAGCTAATACAATAGAAAAGTATAGGATAATAGTCTTAATAGACTTATATATCTAAACCAAATTTAGTGGGTAATATCGACTAATATGAGCGTTAAGTGATATTATTAATATCTAAGCAGTCCAAAGGACGTAGTAGATAGGGTGCTCTGTTTATCTAATAAATGAGGTTAGAAATGAGCGCAGGGTGAAGTCACCAAACTCCTGAAAGGACCTAGGAGTCCCTGACATAGGTCATAGACAATAATACAAAATTACAAAAACAGGAGCGCTATAGCTGAAGGTGAAACAGACATTAAAAGTGACTAAGCAGAGTTGCTACGATATAAAAGTAAAGTTAAAAGGGGTATCCCCTAAAATTAAAGTGTACTTCTAGCACTGTAGCTAAAGGTGAAACCAACAATTTTAATATAAATGTGATATTGCAGAAAAAAGAAATATAAAAGTAACAGGTGTATCCCTTTAATTAAATGCTAATTAGCCTAAACCAATACGTATACTTATAGTGATAAATAGTAATGGTAAATGATGTCCAAACAATAAATAAATATAATATGGCTATGCCAAATTTAATGAACACAATAAAACACAGTACTAAAAACGCCTATCTGTTTAAAATAGTTGTATAAAAAATGGATGTCTCCATTTAAAAATTAGAACTAGGTTGCCACCAAATAAAAACAGATCTGTAGAAATATATAATTGAGGCCGTAAATGTAGAACCAGTAATACTTGACTCAGTCCCAACTTAAAGTTTCAAGGGTGAAAGATCCAAAAGAAAATGCTTAGTATTAGATTGCGAGCAACCGCAGGCTTACCCCCAGGCTGTATGTACTCTGTGGTCTCTGTGAGTAAAGTTACCGCCTTAGCGTAATGACGTCACCTTTATGGGCGCTGTCCTGGATCAGCCGTCTGATTGGTCCTTTAGCAGAGCGGCTTCAAATTGTAACTTTGACTTCCAACAACAAAGTATCTGCTCTTAAGTGCCTGCCAGCATGCAAGATACCTTTGAAGGATGGTGTGTGGAAGAAAACGGATTGTTTAGCTTTGTCCAATCTCCAATTACAGAGGCCTGTTAGACCGCGCTGACCTTGTTACCAATTCTGTCAGTCTCTGCCAGCGTGGTCTGCAGTTTTCAATTAATCAATAATACACAGGGTATTAAATCCCAATAGTGATTAAAATAAAGGTTATAGCTCCAGCTACAAATAGGTATAGAAATATCAAGAGTTGCAACTACATCAACGCGTTTCTCCCTATACAGGGCTTTTTCAAGATGAATTAGTTACAACACATGTACCTTTTTAAAGGTGTATCCCAAATCTCTTTGGTCAGAAGTCCATTAGTTATTTCTTAAGGTGGTAAAAACTTAAGGTGGTATTGGCAAACCTATGCAATAAGGCAACCAATTGCTGTGAGTATATTTCATATATAAAACATTAATTATTTAATCTGTATATAAAAATTCAAGCAAAGCCTAAAAATAAAGAATTAATAACTTAGAAAGTTTAGAAAAAGCTTAGTTGTTTATAACACACAATAATAATGTCTACACACAGCGTGACTATACTGTGCTATAACCTGACAATAAAAACTATTAAAATAATACAAAGATATAGGGCAAGAGACAGATGATGATATTATATGTAGGGAACTAAAGGTCTAGTATCGGTATGATCAGTATACATTATTAGTAACCCAATAACTAATCTAATAGAAATGGGGAAATGTCCAGCTCAGAGTTTAGGCCAGCAGGAAATAAGGTGTCATACTTATATATAAATTCAGCCTCTTTTAATTTTAGGAATTTTTCTATGTTTCCTCCTCTCCAATTCTGCTTGACTTGTAATATCCCCCAATATTTTAGGTCTTTAGTGTTACCATTGTGTACTAGTTTAAAGTGCTTGTAAAGATTAGTGTCCTCAACTCCCTTCTCAATACATAGGAGGTGCTCCCTTATTATATCCCTAATCATTCTCTTGATTTCTCCAAAATATACCAAATTACATGTGCATTTGATAATATAGACTACCCCTTTAGTTGTACATCTAATACATTATTTTATAGTGATTTCTTCTCCTGAGTTATATACACTTACTACACTTCTTTTATCGCTATGTTTACACGCCTTGCAGGAATAGCAGGGAAAAAAGCCAAATATCTTTTCTCCATGTAAATTCTTTTGTGTGGAGCATTGTCTTTTATTTACATTTCGAGCACTAGGTGCCAGAATAGATTTAAAGTTTTTTGTTTTTCTGAAAATCATTCTGGGTTTTTCTGGGAGTAAATCCCCCAAATATAGGATCAGCTTTAAGTATAGTCCATTGTTTATTTAAAATCTTTCTCATAATGCCATGGTCTATATTATTATAAAAGGTACATCAATCATATCTGGGTTCTTATTGGGATTTTTTTGTTTATATGAAAGGAGAGATTTCCTATCAGTTTCCCTTGCCCTCATCACGGTCTTATTCACAACCTCATCATTATATCCCCTATCTCTAAACTTGTCAATTAGTGTCACAATTTGATTCTCAAAATCTGAGAGTCTGGAACAATTTTTCCTCACTCTAAGACTTTGGCCAACAAGGATGTTATCTTTCCATTGTTGGAGGTGACAACTATTGGCGTGTACAAAGTTATTAGAATCCACCTCCTTAAAGTGTGTCCTTGTTTCCAAATTCTTATTAATAGCCATAATTTCTAAGTCTAAAAAGACCACTCTTTCTTTACTGTAATCAAAAGTAAATTGCATACCCATATTATTGGCATTCATATTAGTAAACAGATCTTGTAACTCCAACTCGGACCCTCGCCATATCATCAGGACATCGTCAATGTACCGTCTATAGAGCACGAGGTTCGCACCATAGCTACCCTCCTGAAAGAAAGACTCTTCCCAACTGCCAACAAAAAGGTTGGCGTAACTAGGTGTGAACCTCGTGCCCATAGCCGTACCCTGTGTCTGCAGATAAAACCTATCATTATACATAAAGTAATTATTTCTCAATATAAAAGCTATACTCTTTAGTAAAACATCTTTTTGTTCCAACTTCATATCTGGATCAGTGTCTAAATATTTCTTAATGGCCATAATGCCTTTGTCATGATCTATTATTGTATATAATGAAGTTATGTCTCCAGTGACTAGAATGAGGTTATCATCCCAGTCTATCTGTTCTAAAATATTTAGGACTTGAGTCGAGTCTCTTAAATATGAGTCTAATTTCTTCACAAATTTCTGTAGATAAGTATCAACGTACTGGGAGAGATTCGAAGATAATGCCCCTATGCCCAAAATGATTGGTCTACCTGGTGGTTGGGTGAGGTTTTTATGTATTTTGGGAAGGAAGTAGAATATCGGGACCCTAGGATGTACAGGGTCCAGGAACTCCACCTCCCTCCCATTTAGTATTCCCAAATCTTTACCTTCTCTTATTAACTTTTTAAGCAGTGCGGCAAATTTGTATGTAGGGTTCAATTTGAGTCTTTTATATGTTTTGCTGTCACCCAACAGTGTCATGGCTTCTAATTCATAATAGCTGGTATCCATCACCACAATCCCTTGTCGGCGGGCTTGATGGTTACATCACAATTCTTTTTCAATTCCTCTAAAATAAGTGTATCTTTTTTAGTCAAATTCATTTTTAAAAATTTAGATGGCTGACTTTTCTTTAGATCTCTCAAGACCATTTGTTCAAAGGTCTCGAGATAGTTTCCTTTTGCTGAGACAGGGTTAAACGTGGATTTTGATCTAAGGTTAGTATGGACAAAATTATCTTGTTTCGTCTCAACTTTATTGGTAGAGGCTTTTTCAAGTGGACTTTTCATATAGAAACGTTTGAGAGTGAGGTTCCTCACAAACTTTTTTATGTGAATATGAGTATTAAACTTATTTAACCTACTGCTAGGTGCAAAATAAAGACCATGACGTACAATTCTTAATTCATCATCCTGTAAAACAGTGCTGCTGATATTATAAACCTCATTTTTTCTTTACCTCCCCCTTTTGGCTTCGTGTACTGATCCCACTTGCTCTTGTCCCTCTAGAGGTCTTTTTTTGTTTTTGTGTACCCATACGTTTGTCTTGTTGTTTTCCACAAGATCTTTTGATGTGCCCTCCGTTTGAGGGCTCTTCACTAAAAAAGAGGCCTCATTCTCCTTATACCTAGTTCTATCTGATTCATAATTTAGGGGGGTATATCTATTCCTCACTGGTGTTTCCCATTTGTCTTTATTATCCCAAATGGGTCTATTGGTTCTATCTGATACTGATCTATTCTTATTTGGATAGTCACTATAGTTATTACTTCTTGCCCCAGAGTAGTATTCATTCTGTCTATCATACATATCGGAATTCCTATAGTTATAATTATCACCATAATATGTTTTATTAGTGTAGGAGTGGTCTGGCCTCCAAGATCTATTATAAACCCTACTATCTCTCTCTCTGTTCCTGTAGGTATTTTGTCTGGAAAAAATATTATTATAATTTCTGTTATCTTTCCTTTTATTATGGTTGACTACTGTCCATTCCTCTTTAGAGGTCTTGGACTCCATATTGCTGGTAACATTATCAATGTCTGAGTTTGTTTTTTTTGTGTCTCTATCAAGCTTTTTCCATTTGGTTTTTAGGATGTCTTTATTTAACGTGTCTATCCTTTCAATCATAGCTTTTTGTTTCTCTTTAAAGGCCATTGACTTCTTATCTTTCAGTTTATCTTTAATTTCTATTATGTCTTTCTCTAGATCTACTAGAGTATCTTTCCTAGATTTTTTTAAAATCTCCATTAGATCTCCTGAAGCTTTAGATAATGCTTCCTCCCATTCTTGTTGAAAGGTCTCTTTCAAGGGAAAAGCACATGTTTTAGTTAAGATTAGACCTTTAGGGATTATAACTTTCCCAATATATTTATTTAGAAAGACAATCTCAGTTTCTTGTTTTAATTCTTTAATGAAAAGTTTTTCTAATTTATTCATAATATCATCCAAACTTTCATATTCTATATTTATATCAATGTCATCTTCTTTGTGTTCAGGTAGTTCTTTATATAAGTAATCCCGAAATTCAAAAATGTCTAATAATGTATACTGATCATATACATATATAATTTATTCATAATATCTTCCAAACTTTCATATTCTACATTTATATCAATTTCATCTTCTTTGTGTTCGTGTAGTTCTTTATATAAGTGATCCCTAAATTAAAAAATGTCTTCCATACTGGAAGGAGGGGACATTACTAAGTGAAGTGAATTTCAAGGGACAATTCCAAATGAAGTGAATTTCAAGGAAGAATCTCCTTTTTAATAATAATCAATAAGCTATAAATAGGTGAAAAAAATGTAAAAAAGGTATAGAGTGC
This sequence comes from Bombina bombina, assembly GCF_027579735.1. Lineage (NCBI taxonomy): Eukaryota > Metazoa > Chordata > Amphibia > Anura > Bombinatoridae > Bombina > Bombina bombina. The sequence continues at coordinate 61,225,585 of NC_069501.1, forward strand.
AAAAAATATACCACTGTGCTAAAAGTGTAAGCAATATTTAAATCCCTAAAATACCTAAAATACACCCGCAGTTCATAAAAAGGGACCCAGAGATAAATCAAATAAATGAGGTTAGAAATGAGCGAAGGGTGAAGTCACCAAACTCCTGAAAGGACCTAGGAGTCCCTGACATAGGTCATAGACAATAATACAAAATTACAAAAACAGGAGCGCTATAGCTGAAGGTGAAACAGACATTAAAAGTGACTAAGCAGAGTTGCTACGATATAAAAGTAAAGTTAAAGGGGCTATCCCCTAAAATTAAAGTGTACTTCTAGCTAAAGGTGAAACCAACAATTTTAATATAAATGTGATATTGCAGAAAAAAGAAATATAAAAGTAACAGGTGTATCCCTTTAATTAAATGCTAATTAGCCTAAACCAATACGTATACTTATAGTGATAAATAGTAATGGTAAATGATGTCCAAACAATAAATAAATATAATATGGCTATGCCAAATTTAATGAACACAATAAAACACAGTACTAAAAATGACTATCTGTTAAAAATAGTAGTATAAAAAACGGACGTCTCCATTAGAACTAGGTTGCCACCACATAAAAACAGATCTGTAGAAATATATAATTGAGGCCGTAAATGTAGAACCAGTAATACTTGACTCAGTCCCAACTTAAAGTTTCAAGGGTGAAAGTTCCAAAAGAAAATGCTTAGTATTAGATTGCAAGCAACCGCAGGCTTACCCCCAGGCTGTATGTACTCTGTGGTCTCTGTGAGTAAAGATACCGCCGTAGCGTAATGACGTCACCTTTATGGGCGCTGTCCTGGATCAGCCGTCTGATTGGTCCTTTAGCGGAGTGGCTTCAAATTGTAACTTTGACTTCCAACAACAAAGTATCTGCTCTTAAGTGCCTGCCAGCATGCAAGATACCTTTGAAGGATGGTGTGTGGAAGAAAACGGATTGTTTAGCTTTGTCCAATCTCCAATTACAGAGGATCGGTGACCTCGCTGTGCAATGGATCAGTTGGTCCTGTAATAGCCTGTTAGACCGTGCTGACCTTGTTACCAATTGTGTCAGTCTCTGCCAGCGTGGTCTGCAGTTTTCAATTAATCACTAATACACAGGGTATTAAATCCCAATAGTGATTAAAATAAAGGTTATAGCTCCAGCTACAAATAGGTATAGAAATATCAAGAGGTGTATTCTATAACCTGACAATAAAAACTATTAAAATAATACAAAGATATAGGGCAAAAGACAGATGATGATATTATATATAGGGAACTAAAGATCTAGTATCGGTATGATCAGTATACATTATTAGACATTTTCGAATTTCGGGATTACTTATATAAAGAACTACGTGAACACAAAGAAGATGACATTGATATAAATATAGAATATGAAAGTTTGGATGATATTATGAATAAATTAGAAAAACTTTTAATTAAAGAATTAAAACAAAAAACTGAGATTGTCTTTCTAAATAAATATATTGGGAAAGGTATAATCCCTAAAGGTCTAATCTTAACTAAAACATGTGCTTTTCCCTTGAAAGAGACCTTTCAACAAGAATGGGAGGAAGTATTATCTAAAGCTTCAGGAGATCTAATGGAGATTTTAAAAAAATCTAGGAAAGATACTCTAGTAGATCTAGAGAAAGATATAATAGAAATTAAAGATAAACTGAAAGATAAGAAGTCAATGGCCTTTAAAGAGAAACAAAAAGCTATGATTGAAAGGATAGACACGTTAAATAAAGACATCCTAAAAACCAAATGGAAAAAGCTTGATAGAGACACAAAAAAAACAAACTCAGACATTGATAATGTTACCAGCAATATGGAGTCCAAGACCTCTAAAGAGGAATGGACAGTAGTCAACCATAATAAAAGGAAAGATAACAGAAATTATAATAATAATTTTTCCAGACAAAATACCTACAGGAACAGAGAGAGAGATAGTAGGGATTATAATAGATCTTGGAGGCCAGACCACTCCTACACTAATAGAACATATTATGGTGATAATTATAACTATAGGAATTCCGATATGTATGATAGACAGAATGAATACTACTCAGGGGTAAGAAGTAATAACTATAGTAACTATCCAGATAAGAATAGATCAGTATCACATAGAACCAATAGACCCATTTGGGATAATAAAGACACATGGGAAACACCAGGGAGGAATAGATATACCCCCTAAATTATGAATCAGATAGAACTAGGTATAAGGAGAATGAGGCCTCTTTTTTAGTGAAGAGCCCTCTAAGGGAGGGCACATCAAAAGATCTTGTGGAAAACAACAAGACAAACGTATGGGTACACAAAAACAAAAAAAGACCTCTAGAGGGACAAGAGGAAGTGGGATCAGTACACGAAGCCAAAAGGGGGAGGTAAAGAAAAATGGGGTTTTTAATATCAGCAGCACTGTTTTACAGGATGATGAATTAAGAATTTTAAGTCATGGTCTTTCTTTTGCACCTAGCAGTAGGTTAAATAAGTTTAATACTCATATTCACATAAAAAAGTTTGTGAGGAACCTCACTCTCAAACGTTTCTATATGAAAAGTCCACTTGAAAAAGCCTCTACCAATAAAGTTGAGACGAAACAAGATATTTTTGTCCATACTAACCTTAGATCAAAATCCATGTTTAACCCTGTCTCAGCAAAAGGAAACTATCTCGAGACCTTTGAACAAATGGTCTTGAGAGATCTAAAGAAAAGTCAGCCATCTAAATTTTTAAAAATGAATTTGACTAAAAAAGATACACTTATTTGAGAGGAATTGAAAAAGAATCGCAATTTAACCATCAAGCCCGCCGACAAGGGCGGCGGGATTGTGGTGATGGATACCAGCTATTATGAATTGGAAGCCATGAGACTGTTGGGTGACAGCAAAACATATAAAAGACTCGAATTGAAGCCCACAAACAAATTTGCCGCACTGCTTAAAAAGTTAATAAAAGAAGGTAAAGATTTGGGAATACTAAATGGGAGGGAGGTGGAGTTCCTGGACCCTGTACATCCTAGGGTCCCGGTATTCTACTTCCTTCCCAAAATACATAAAAACCTCACCCAACCACCAGGTAGACCATTAATTTCGGGCATAGGGGCATTATCTTCGAATCTCTCCCAGTACGTTGATACTTATCTACAGAAATTTGTGAAGAAATTAGACTCATATTTAAGAGACTTCACTTAAGTCCTAAATATTTTAGAACAGATAGACTGGGATGATAACCTCATTCTAGTCACTGGAGACATAATTTCATTATATACAATAATAGATCATGACAAAGGCATTATGGCCATTAAGAAATATTTAGACACTGATCCAGATATGAAGTCGGAACAAAAAGATTTTTTACTAAAGAGTATAGCTTTTATATTGAGAAATAATTACTTTATATATAATGATAGGTTTTATCTGCAGACAGAGGGTACGGCTATGGGCACGAGGTTTGCACCTAGTTACGCCAACCTTTTTGTTGGCAGTTGGGAAGAGTCTTTCAGGAGGGTAGATATGGTGCGAACCTCGTGCTCTATAGACGGTACATTGACGATGTCCTGATAATACGGCGAGGATCCGAGTTGGAGTTACAAGATCTGTTTACTAATATGAATGCCAATAATATGGGTATGCAATTTACTTTTGATTACAGTAAAGAAAGAGTGGTCTTTTTAGACTTAGAAATTATGGCTATTAATAAGAATTTGGAAACAAGGACACACTTTAAGGAGGTGGACTCTAATAACTTTGTACACGCCAATAGTTGTCACCTCCAACAATGGAAAGATAACATCCCTGTTGGCCAAAGTCTTAGAGTGAGGAAAATTTTTTCCAGACTCTCAGATTTTGAGAATCAAATTGTGACACTAATTGACAAGTTTAGAGATAGTGGATATAATGATGAGGTTGTGAATAAGGCCGTGATGAGGGCAAGGGAAACTGATAGGAAATCTCTCCTTTCATATAAACAAAAAAATCCCAATAAAAACCCAGATATGATTGTTGTACCTTTTATTATGGAATATAATATAGACCATGGCATTATGAGAAAGATTTTAAATAAACATTGGACTATACTTAAAGCTGATCCTATATTGGGGGATTTACTCCCAGAAAAACCCAGAATGATTTTCAGAAAAACAAAAAACGTTAAATCTATTCTGGCACCTAGTGCTCGAAATGTAAATAAAAGACAATGCTCCACACAAAAGAATTTACATGGAGAAAAGATATTTGGCTTTTTCCCTGCTATTCCTGCAAGGCGTGTAAACATATCGATAAAAGAAGTGTAGTAAGTGTATATAAGTCAGGAGAAGAAATCACTATTAAAGAATGTATTAGATGTACAACTAAAGGGGTAGTCTATGTTATCAAATGCACATGTAATTTGGTATATTTTGGAGAAACCAAGAGAATGATTAGGGATAGAATAAGGGAGCACCTCCTATTTATTGAGAAGGGAGTTGAGGACACTAATCTTTACAAGCACTTTAAACAAGTACACAATGGTAACACTAAAGACTTAAAATATTGGGGGAGATTACAAGTCAAGCAGAATTGGAGAGGAGGAAACATAAAAAAATTCCTAAAATTAAAAGAGGCTGAATTTATATATAAGTATGACACATTATTTCCTGCTGGCCTAAACTCTGAGCTGGACATTTCCCCATTTTTATTAGATAAGTTATTGGGTTACTAATACTGTATACTGATCATACCGATACTAGATCTTTAGTTCCCTATATATAATATCATCATCTGTCTTTTGCCCTATATCTTTGTATTATTTTAATAGTTTTTATTGTCAGGTTATAGCACAGTATAGTCACGCTGTTAGTAGACATTATTATTGTGTGTTATAAACAACTAAGCTTTTTCTAAACTTTCTAAGTTATTAATTCTTTAATTTTAGGCTTTGCTTGAATTTTTATATACAGATTAAATAATTAATTTTTTATATATGAAATATACTCTCAGCAATTGGTTGCCTTATTGCATAGGTTTGCCAATACCACCTTAAGTTTTTTCCACCTTAAGAAATAAATAATGGACTTCTGACCAAGGAGATTTGGGATACACCTTTAAAAAGGTACATGTGTTGTATCTAATTCATCTTGAAAAAGCCCTGTATAGGGAGAAACGCGTTGATGTAGTTGCATCTCTTGATATTTCTATACCTATTTGTAGCTGGAGCTATAACCTTATTTTAATCACTATTGGGATTTAATACCCTGTGTATTAGTGATTAATTGAAAACTGCAGACCACGCTGGCAGAGACTGACAGAATTGGTAACAAGGTCAGCGCAGTCTAACAGGCTATTACAGGACCAACTGATCCATTGCACAGCGAGGTCACGATCCTCTGTAATTGGAGATTGGACAAGGCTAAACAATCCGTTTTCTTCCACACACCATCCTTCAAAGGTATCTTGCGTGCTGGCAGGCACTTAAGAGCAGATACTTTGTTGTTGGAAGTCAAAGTTACAATTTGAAGCCGCTCCGCTAAAGGACCAATCAGACGGCTGATCCAGGACAGCGCCCATAAAGGTGACGTCATTACGCTACGGCGGTATCTTTACTCACAGAGACCACAGAGTACATACAGCCTGGGGGTAAGCCTGCGGTTGCTCGCAATCTAATACTAAGCATTTTCTTTTGGAACTTTCACCCTTGAAACTTTAAGTTGGGACTGAGTCAAGTATTACTGGTTCTACATTTACGGCCTCAATTATATATTTCTACAGATCTGTTTTTATGTGGTGGCAACCTAGTTCTAATTTTTAAACGGAGACGTCCGTTTTTTATACAACTATTTTAAATAGATAGGCATTTTTAGTACTGTGTTTTATTGTGTTCATTAAATTTGGCATAGCCATATTATATTTATTTATTGTTTGGACATAATTTACCATTACTATTTATCACTATAAGTATACGTATTGGTTTAGACTAATTAGCATTTAATTAAAGGGATACACCTATATTTCTTTTTTTTGCAATATCACATTTATATTAAAATTGTTGGTTTCACCTTTAGCTACAGTGCTATAAGTACACTTTAATTTTAGGGGATACCCCTTTTAACTTTACTTTTATATCGTAGCAACTCTGCTTAGTCACTTTTAATGTCTTTTTCACCTTCAGCTATAGCGCTCCTGTTTTTGTAATTTTGTATTATGCTCTGTTTATCTATGTTTGAAGTGGAGGGCTGGTGAATACACGTATGGGAATGTATATGACTATAAGTTTCTATAAAGTGGTGTTCAACAATAAAAGAAGGATGTAGATGATTTATAATAAAAACAATACTATATGGTTGGAACTAGAGAATAATGATGTAATGGAATATATATTAAAAAATAGTGCTTATATTCGACAATGCACAGACATAACTCGCAAGTAATTTTATATATATATATATATATATATAAATTCAAGGGGTCGATAAGTATTCAGACTAATAGGGGTGGCCCTACAACTCCCCTATAAAAGCATAAGTCTAAAACCACAATATGGTCAACTCTGGGTAATACCAAGAAGTATACAAGACCAACTCCGTTGTACACATATACAAAGACCTTAATATAATATAGAATTTAATTAAAAGCAGCTGAGTTAATGACTTTGTTAAGGCCTGTATGGAAAAGAGACTGGAACTTGTAGATCCAAAATGTTTCTCTATGTCTTAGATTTGTGTACCTATTGTATTTGTGTAATGAAGGGACATGTCCAATGGGAGTGATGTTAAAGCTGCAAGGTTCTCCATAGTGAGTCTGTACATAATGTCTAGGCACACTATGGAGAAGGGACCACTTCTTTATATTATCTAAATGCTCACTCCATCTTCTCTGGATTTTGCGAATTGTGCGCCCTAAATACTGGAGGCCACATTTGCATGATAGTGCATACACCACGAAGGATGTATTGTGGTGGTTTCAGTAATAGTCGTTGACTTATTGGTGATGTATTTACACATGGAACATCTAGAATGTCCATATTTGTAAGTTCCCGGAGAGGTATCTAAGATCAACCTTCTTACCCCTAATCTTTTAGACATGACTATCTTGCTTGGTGTGAGCCTTTGTTTCAAAGTGGGGGCTCTCCTGAAAGTCATAAGAGTTTGGGTATCTAGGGTCTGTTTAAGGATGGGGTCCTTTTGTAAAATGTTCCAATGTTTGGCTAAAGATTTCTTAATGGCTCTGTAATTCGAATTGTACTGAGCTATAAATCAAGGCTGAGAAGTATTTGCTGATCCACTCACCAAATTTTTATTATCTCTCAATTTTTTCTTCAGTATTTTATTCCTATCCAAAGGATACCCTCCCTCTCTTATCCAAAAGAGCCAAGAAAGAGCCAGATATTTAGATAGGAATAAAATACTGAAGAGAAAACTGAGAGATAATAACAATTTGGTGAGTGAATCAGCAAATACTTCCCAGCCTCATTTTATAACTCAGTGCAATTCGAATTACAGAGTCATTACATTTTTTTAGCCAAACATTGGCACATTTTACAAAAGGACCCCATCCTTAAACAGACCGTAGATGTCCAACCTCATGACTTTCAGGAGAGCCCCCACTTTGAAACAAAGGCTCGCACTGAGCAAGATAGTCATGTCCCCTGAATAGCCATTAGCCACATAATTTGGATTTAGGTAACATTTTGTCAAATAGTTTTGTGATGATAACCTAAATTTTATTTATTTTTATTTAACCAGGTAATCCTCTGGTTAGAAGTTAGTTCAATTTGTCAATTAAGGATACATAATTGCTCTATATCCTAAATTTTCTATATGAACATGTTTATAAATGTATCTAACTTACATGATTCATGAGCAGATACTTTAATATTACAGTTTTGTTTTTCCTTTTTAAATTATCATTCCAAAGAGTCATATGAAAGCAGACTTGGATTCATTAGAGTGTGAAGATCTGAACAGGATAGAAAAGGAAACATTTTGTAATAATCTCACCATTGTTCATTTTATTAATCTATACACGTCTTCACACAGTGAGATCTAGCCTTAGTAACATAGAGAAATAATAGAAGAGCACTCGGCTGTTGATGTTAATGTAATTATAAGAATATGTAACAAGAAAACCTCTGTTTATAGCATTCAAAATAGACATTTTTAAACTTTTTTTTTTCTCTGAATAGCAATGTTTTTTGGACAGTTGAAAGGAACATAAATGTCAAAATAAAATTTTCATGATTTTTATAGAGCATACAATTTAAAAAAAATATCTTTCAATTAGACCATGCTCAGGCATTATAGGTATATTTTTCTGTAGATTAGAATTTTACACTCGATCCGCATTGACTTTCTTTTTATACTAATTGATACATATTTAATTATACTAATTTTACATATTTTAATTTCATTTTATTCTTTTAAATGGTTATTTTTTGTTTAGTTTATAAATGTTTTGATTGCATTTATACATGGGAGAGCACTACCTATTGGGACTACTTTTTGACTTATATATTCCATCATTACAAGCTTTTCTTTCATACAGGTGTTGAGAGTCCATGTTCCATTACTCCTGGGAATTACTCTTCCTCATCACTAGGAGGAGGCAAAGATTCCCAAACCCCAAGAGCTCTATACAACCACACTCACTTCACACATGCCTCAGTCTTTACTTTTCCTCCACTGGAGGTGATTGAAGAATGAAGATGTGCATTTGATTCTTCAGAGAGAGGGGGTTTCAGTGTATATTGAAGCCCAGTTTCCTCTCAGAGTACAGTGCTTGTCACAGGGATGTATATTGGGTAGGGTTTGTGATTCTTTTTCCCCTCATGGAAAATTTATCATAAACCTTCCATAATTGGTCCCTCTATGGATCTACAATATACTCCTATAACCTCTCCTGATATGTTTCAGTACTAGTTTGGCTGTCTACTAGTTGTTTGCTGGTGGACAAGTGTCTATTGGTAAGTAAAAAAAAATAACATTCAGACACTCTATAGCTATGTTATGGGCACTTATAGTTTATATATATTTGCTAATACTCTGTATATGGCCCAGGGACAGATTCTTTACATTATACCACTTGCTGTTTTTGAGTGTGCCAGGGTTTTTTTTTGTTTGATTTTTTGGCGCTCTAAGGCCTAGATTTGGAGTTTGGCGGTAGCCGTGAAAACCAGCGTTAGAGGCTCCTAACGCTGGTTTTAGGCTATCGCCGGTATTTGGAGTCACTCAAAAAAGGGTCTAACGCTCACTTTTCAGCCGCGACTTTTCCATACCGCAGATCCCCTTACGTCAATTGCGTATCCTATCTTTTCAATGGGATCTTTCTAACTCCGGTATTTAGAGTCGTGGCTGAAGTGAGCGTTAGAAATCTAACGACAAAACTCAAGCCGCAGAAAAAAGTCAGTAGTTAAGAGCTTTCTGGGCTAACGCCGGTTTATAAAGCTCTTAACTACTGTACTCTAAAGTACACTAACACCCATAAACTACCTATGTACCCCTAAACCGAGGTCCCCCCAAATCGCCGCCACTCGATTAAATTTTTTAACCCCTAATCTGCCGACCGCCACCTACGTTATACTTATGTACCCCTAATCTGCTGCCCCTAACACCGCCGACCCCTGTATTATATTTATTAACCCCTAACCTGCCCCCCACAACGTCACAGCCAGCTACCTACAATAATTAACCCCTAATCTGCCGACCGCAAAGAGCCGCCACCTACATTATAGCTATGTACCCCTAATCTGCTGCCCCTAACACCGCCGACCCCTATATTATATTTATTAACCCCTAATCTGCCCCCCTCAACGTCGCCTCCACCTGCCTACACTTATTAACCCCTAATCTGCCGAGCGGACCTGAGCGCTACTATAATAAAGTTATTAACCCCTAATCCGCCTCACTAACCCTATAATAAATAGTATTAACCCCTAATCTGCCCTCCCTAACATCACCGACACCTAACTTCAATTATTAACCCCTAATCTGCCGACTGGAGCTCACCGCTATTCTAATAAATGTATTAACCCCTAAAGCTAAGTCTAACCCTAACACTAACACCCCCCTAAATTAAATATAATTTTAATCTAACGAAATTAATTAACTCTTATTAAATAAATTATTCCTATTTAAAGATAAATACTTACCTGTAAAATAAACCCTAATATAGCTACAATATAAATTATAATTATATTATAGCTATTTTAGGATTAATATTTATTTTACAGGTAACTTTGTAATTATTTTAACCAGGTACAATAGCTATTAAATAGTTAAGAACTATTTAATAGCTAAAATAGTTAAAATAATTACAAATATACCTGTAAAATAAATCCTAACCTAAGTTACAATTAAACCTAACACTACACTATCAATAAATTAATTAAATAAAATACCTATAATTATCTACAATTAAACCTAACACTACACTATAAATAAATAAATTAAATACAATTCCTACAAATAAATACAATAAAATAAACTAACTAAAGTACAAAAAATTAAAAAGAACTAAGTTACAAAAAATAAAAAAATATTTACAAACATTAGAAATATATTACAACAATTTTAAACTAATTACACCTACTCTAAGCCCCCTAATAAAATAACAAAGCCCCCCAAAATAAAAAAATGCCCTACCCTATTCTAAATTACTAAAGTTCAAAGCTCTTTTACCTTACCAGCCCTGAACAGGGCCCTTTGCGGGGCATGCCCCAAGAAGTTCAGCTCTTTTGCCTGTAAAAAAAAACATACAATACCCCCCCCCCACATTACAACCCACCACCCACATACCCCTAATCTAACCCAAACCCCCCTTAAATAAACCTAACACTAAGCCCCTGAAGATCTCCCTACCTTGAGTCGTCTTCACCCAGCCGAGCCAAATTCTTCATCCAAGCAGAGCAAGAAGAGGTCCTCCATCCGGTAGAAGTCTTCATCCAAGCGGGGAAGAAGAGGTCTTCCATCCGATTGAAGTCTTCATCCAAGAGGCATCTTCTATCGTCATCCATCCGGAGTGGAGCGGCAGCATCCTGAAGACCTCCGACGCGGAACATCCATCCTGGCTGACGACTGAACGACGAATGACGGTTCCTTTAAATTATGTCATCCAAGATGGCGTCCCTCGAATTCCGATTGGCTGATAGGATTCTATCAGCCAATCGGAATTAAGGTAGGAATATTCTGATTGGCTGATGGAATCAGCCAATCAGAATCAAGTTCAATCCGATTGGCTGATCCAATCAGCCAATCAGATTGAGCTCGCATTCTATTGGCTGTTCCGATCAGCCAATAGAATGCGAGCTCAATCTGATTGGCTGATTCAATCAGCCAATCAGATTTTTCCTACCTTAATTCCGATTGGCTGATAGAATCCTATCAGCCAATCGGAATTCAAGGGACGCCATCTTGGATGACGTCATTTAAAGGAACCGTCATTCGTCGTTCAGTCGTCGGCCAGGATGGATGTTCCGCGTCGGAGGTCTTCAGGATGCTGCCGCTCCACTCCGGATGGATGACGATAGAAGATGCCTCTTGGATGAAGACCTCAATCGGATGGAAGACCTCTTCTGCCCCGCTTGGATGAAGACTTCTACCGGATGGAGGACCTCTTCTTGCTCCGCTTGGATGAAGAATTTGGCTCGGCTGGGTGAAGACGACTCAAGGTAGGGAGATCTTCAGGGGCTTAGTGTTAGGTTTATTTAAGGGGGGTTTGGGTTAGATTAGGGGTATGTGGGTGGTGGGTTGTAATGTTGGGGGGGGTATTGTATTTTTTTTTTTTCAGGCAAAAGAGCTGAACTTCTTGGGGCATGCCCCGCAAAGGGCCCTGTTCAGGGCTGGTAAGTTAAAAGAGCTTTGAACTTTAGTAATTTAGAATAGGGTAGGGCATTTTTTTATTTTTGGGGGCTTTGTTATTTTATTAGGGGGCTTAGAGTAGGTGTAATTAGTTTAAAATTGTTGTAATATATTTCTAATGTTAGTAAATATTTTTTTATTTTTTGTAACTTAGTTCTTTTTTATTTTTTGTACTTTAGTTAGTTTATTTCATTGTATTTATTTGTAGATATTGTATTTAATTTATTTATTGATAGTGTAGTGTTAGGTTTAATTGTAGATAATTATAGGTATTTTATTTAATTAATTTATTGATAGTGTAGTGTTAGGTTTAATTGTAACTTAGGTTAGGATTTATTTTACAGGTAAATTTGTAATTATTTTAACTATTGTACCTGGTTAAAATAATTACAAAATTACCTGTGAAATAAATATTAATCCTAAAATAGCTATAATATAATTATAATTTATATTGTAGCTATATTAGGATTTATTTTACAGGTAAGTATTTATCTTTAAATAGGAATAATTTATTTAATAAAAGTTAATTAATTTCGTTAGATTAAAATTATATTTAATTTAGGGGGGTGTTAGTGTTAGGGTTAGACTTAGCTTTAGGGGTTAATCCATTTATTAGAATAGCGGTGAGCTCCAGTCGGCAGATTAGGGGTTAATAATTGAAGTTAGGTGTCGGCGATGTTAGGGAGGGCAGATTAGGGGTTAATACTACTTATTATAGGGTTAGTGAGGCGGATTAGGGGTTAATAACTTTATTATAGTAGCGCTCAGGTCCGCTCGGCAGATTAGGGGTTAATAAGTGTAGGCAGGTGGAGGCGACGTTGTGGGGGGCAGATTAGGGGTTAATAAATATAATATAGGGGTCGGCGGTGTTAGGGGCAGCAGATTAGGGGTACATAGGGATAATGTAAGTAGCGGCGGTTTACGGAGCGGCAGATTAGGGGTTAAAAATAATATACAGGGGTCAGCGATAGCGGGGGCGGCAGAATAGGGGTTAATAAGTGTAATGTTAGGGGTGTTTAGACTCGGGGTACATGTTAGAGTGTTAGGTGCAGACGTAGGAAGTGTTTCCCCATAGCAAACAATGGGGCTGCGTTAGGAGCTGAACGCGGCTTTTTTGCAGGTGTTAGGTTTTTTTTCAGCTCAAACAGCCCCATTTTTTCCTATGGGGGAATCGTGCACGAGCACGTTTTTGAGGCTGGCTGCGTCCGTAAGCAACTCTGGTATCGAGAGTTGCAGTGGCGTTAAATATGTTCTACGCTCCTTTTTTGGAGCCTAACGCAGCCATTCTGTGGACTCTCAATACCAGAGTTATTTTAAAGGTGCGGCCAGAAAAAAGCCAGCGTTAGCTACGCGGGTCCTTACCGACAAAACTCTAAGTCTAGCCGTAAGTTTGTATTTCATGCATCATCCTTCCGGTCTGCATGCATTGGGTTTGCGTACGTTGGTTTCATGCTTGTCAGGTTAGTGTACATCTTCTTCTATTGTAGCTTGTTTTTGTGCTTCAGCTGAATTACACACATCGGGTTAGAGCATTTTGGTCCTCGGTAATGTGCATGTCTGATCTTTGGCATGCTAAATCCATTATAGCTGACATTTTTTTGCCTGCATTTCTTATTAATGCTGAGCATTAGCTAGGATGTGAAGTTTAATGTTGAATTATGAGAAACTGGTACTAAGGTTGATGGAGCTATTTCCACTTTGGCTAATCATGCTACTATCCCTTTGGAAGACAGTACTTCTTTTTAGAGTATTTTCATAGAATAGCTTTTTTGCAAGCAGGGTATTTGCTTAGGCCAACTATTTCTACTGCTGATATGACTGTCACTTCAACTTACTGGTTATCTAGCATTTCAGAACAGTGTTCTGAAGACTCTGTTAGAGAAAATCTTTTGGTTTTACTTAAAAATGCCAATTCTTTTATTTGTGATGCTGTGTTTGATATTATAAAGATTAAAATCAAAAGCATGTATTTGGCAGTCCTTGCTAGGAGAGACTTATGGTTAGGTCCTGGTCTACTAACATGGTGTCTAAATCCAGGTTATTGTCTCCTTCTTTTCAGGGAGAGGAGCTGTTTGGTTTTGATATAGAGTCTATTATAACTACTATTACTTGGGTTAAATTGACTTTTTTTCCTCAATACAAAAGTCTAGAGGAAAATCTAAAGCTTCCAATCATTTTCATTCCTTTCATCAGAATAAGAAACAAAAAGGTTAAGTCCTCTGCTCAAAAGCAAATCACCTCTGGCACCATCTGGAGGCCTGGTGCTAACTGGAACAAGTCAAAGCAGGCTAAGAAATCTATCTCTACTACCAAATCTGTATGAATTCTCTGGTAGAGGAAAGGATATGCCTCCTTTAGAAGGCTTGGTTTCAGTCTGTACCAGACCCCTGGGTTCTGAATATAGTTTTCCAGGGTTATCAGATAGGTTTCAAAACAAGATCTGATAGAGGGAGGGTTCTTCTGTCCAATGTTCCAAGGACTCCTCTAAAGACTCAAGTTTGTTTCCAGTCTGTTTCAGATCTGGAAACTATGGGAGTGATTGTACCAGTTTCTTCACAGGAACAGGGGATGGAATGTTATTCAAACAGCTTCATTATTCCAAAGAAGGAAGGCACTTTCAGACCAATCCTGGATCTGAAATCCCTGAACAAGTTTGTAAGTGTTCCCTCTTTCAAAATGGAATCTATTCTGACTATTCTTCCTTTTGTTCAGCAAGGTCAGTTTATGTCCACAATAGATTTAAAGGATGCTTACCTTTATATAATTCACAGGGAACATTATCAGTGTCTGAGGTTTGCTTTTCTAGACAAGCATTTTCAGTTTGTTGCTCTCCCGTTTGGTCTGGCTACAGCTCCAATAATTTTCACAAAGGTTATGGGTGCCCTATTGTTTGTGATAAGAATTCAATTTGTTGCAGTGCTTTCCTACCTGGACAATATCTTGTTTCAAGCTCTGTCTTTTCCTTTATCAGAATTTTACACCAACCAACTATTATTGTTTCTTCAACATGGTTAAAAGATCAGTTTTCCAAAGAGTTATTTGATTCCTCAAACAAAAGATTTTTTGGGGATTTCAAATAGATTCAGTCTCCATGAGTCTTTCACTAATAGAGCACAGAAGGTTTAAATTGGTGTCAGCGTGTCTAAACCTTCAGTCCCTGTTAAGCGTACAACAATTGCTGCTTTGCTGTGTTACAAACGGTTGGACCAGCTTAGGTATGTAGTTAAACAGGTTAAGACAGGGTATTAGATATTAATGTTGTTAATGTGACAACAGGGATAACAACTATAAACTATATCAACAGTTATCCCTCTGTCTTATTATAGCCAAGAGCAAAATATGTCAGTACACATAGACTATTGCTGACATAGGCAAGTTTGGCAAATTCGAAAATCTTGCTCTTAAGGGTTAAGAGTTCAAGGTGGTGGTGAACAGCAAAGAATTCAATAATAGGTTTCTTCCAGCTTGGGGTAAATAGCTCAATATATATAATAATCCTTTTAATACAGCAAGAGAATGATGCTGTCTAAACACACTGCTTATACTGTGAGTGCAGGAAAGTCTTATCACAATGATGTAGTTTGCAGTAATAAGGTTAGAGTAAACAAAGTAATATATTATAGGACCTGACACCAGATGCTGTGTGCAACGTGTGCAGACAGGAGCTGCAAGACAGGAGCTGGGAGACAGAATCTGGGCTGTAGCTGATGACGTCAGCAGTAACACGTACCAGGTTAGGAGGCTGCAAAGAAGAGATTTCAGCAGATACTGAGTAGCGTGGTGAGCACACTGGAAGATAGGAGATTCAGTGTGGATTCACTTGATAGGATCTGCAGAATGTCTCAAAGGTTAAAAGGATTAATCCTTAGTAGTAAATCTCCAAAGTAGAATAGGCTAGAGCTATCGAAGACAGTCCTGAAAGAAGGAGCAACTTTAATAATCCAGCAAAGTTTGGATGTAGGAGGAGACCTAAATAGAGGAGAATGAGGCTATTGAGCCTTAAAGGTACAGAGTGAGGTGCAAGTCCTAACAGTCCCTCTATTTTCCCTCTGTTGCTCTTTCTATTGAAATTCTTGGTCTCATAATTGCAGTATCAGATACAATTCTGTTTGCTTAATTTCACATGAGACCCCTTTAGCTTTTTATACTTTGTCAATGGTGCAGGGATCATACTCTGCTGTCTCAAAATATATTTCTAGATCCCAGTACAAGTCAGTCTCTAACTTGGAGGCTGGATTATCAGTTCATTATTAAGGGGGCTTCTTTTGCTAATCCTACCTGGCCTGCGATCCCTACCGATGCAAGTATTTCATGTTTGGGAACTGTTTAGGGATCTTTGAGAGCACAGGGAATTCAGGATCCTCGGGAGGTGAGGCAGACAATAAATATTCTAGAACTCTGTGCTATTTTTTGGGCTCTTCATGCTTGGCCTCAATGGAAAAGATAATCTCATCTATGTTTGCAGACACACAATGTTACAGCAGTGACCTATGTCAACCATTCGAGGGGAAATTACAGTTCCCTGGCAATGAGGGAAGTGTCTTGAATTCTCTCATGGGGGAAAACAATTCCTGTCTAGTCTCTGTGATTCATGTTCCAGGAGTGAACATTTGGGAAGTTATTAGTGTCTACATCCAGGGGAATGGTCTCTTAATCGGGATGTAATTAATCAGATTGTGGGTCTTTGAGGTCTCCCAGAGATAGATCTGATGGCTTCTCATTTGAATTACTAACTACTCAGGTATTTTGCTGGGTCAATGGCCAATCAAGCAGAGTTTTTAGATGCTCTAGTAGTTGGTTGGTCATTTTAGCTTGTTTATCTGTTTCCTCATCTGTTTCCTCTTCTCAGAGTTTTCTCCAATATAATTTTAGAGAAATCATCAGTAATTCTGATTGCCCCTGCTTGACCTCACATGATTTATCATGCAGATCTGATTCAGATGTTCAGTTGCCCTCCTTGCCCTCTCCCTCTGAGATTAGACCTTCCATCTCAAAGTCAGTTTTTTTCATCTGGATCTCAAGTCTTTGAACTTGAAGGCATGGGAATTGAATGGTTAGTCCTTAGACATAGAGGTTTCTCTGATTCTGTGATTGTAAGGCTGTAACTAGGAAAATGTATCATAGGGTCTGGAAAGCATTTATTTTTTGGTGTATAGATCATGGTTATTCCTTGCATTCTTTCAGGATTCCTAAAAGTTTGCAGTTCTTACAGGATGGTCTGGATAAGGGCCTATCTGCCAGTTCTCTGAATGGGCAGACTTCTGCTCTTTCAGTCTTTTTTCATAGTAAGATTGCTAATCATCCTTATATTTATAGTCATGTTCAGGCCTTGGTTTGTATTACTCCTGTAACAAAGCCAATTTCTTCTCCATAGAATCTTAACTTGGTTTTAAGGGTTTTGCAGGCTCATCCTTTTTTAACATATGCATAAGATGGATATTAAACTGCTTTCTTGGAAGGTTTTTCATCAGGATAAAGCAGTTATACGGACTACTTTTTACTTTTTTTCTTCAGACAATTTTAGCAGATAAATTGTTGTCCCTTCTTTATGTCCTAATCCCAATAATGTTTCAGAGAGATCTTTGCATAATTTGTTAGAGCTTTGAAATATGATATTGAATCTACTAAGGACTTTAGACAGACTTCCAGTTTGTTCTTTCTCTTTTTTGATGCTAGAAAAGGACAGAAAATTTCTGCTGTTTATTTATCTACTTTGTTGAAACTCTTGATTCACAAAGCTTACTTGGAGACAGGTCAGTCTCCACCACAATGCATTACTGCTCATTCTAGGTCAGTCACCACTTCTTGGGCTTTCAAGAATGAGGCTTCAGTTGACCAAATTTCCAAGGCAGCTACGTGGTATTCTTTGCATACTTTTATATAATTCTACCATTTTGTTGTTTTGTTTCTTCTGAGGCAGTTTTTGGTAGAAAGGTCCTTCAGCTAGTTGTTTCAGATTGATTTGTTATAGCCTGATTGATTTTATTGGGGTTGTGGATTTAATTTCTCAGTGAAAAAATATGTTTTTAAATCCCTCCCTTAATGTTATTACTCATGGACTCCAGAGCTTGTGTATTAGCTCCCAGGATTAATGTATCATGGACTCTCACCACCTTTATGAAAGAAAACATAATTTATGCTTACCTTTCATGTTGGTGAGAGTCCACGAGACCCTACTCTATGTCTTTTAGGGTTAGTTTCTTTTATTGAGCACATCTTTTTTCCCTGCTCAATTTATGGCTCCTATTCCTTTTTCTTGCCTCACTATGCTTTGCTATAAATTAATCTGGGGTATGTGTAAGATGGGAGGGCTTTTATATAGCTCTTGGAGTTTGCAAATGTTTGCTTCTTCATAGTTATAAGGAAGAGTAATAAAAATGAGTTTATGGATTGTGGACTATCACCACTATTTTGCTAACACAGCTGTCATATATTGGCTGGTGATGGAGAGACAGTTAGCAATGATCAATGTTAAAAATAGGTATTCAGGGGGTGGAGCTAACTACCAATGCAAACGGACGGACATTACAAGAGCTCCGGCTCTTATTCCAGAAAATAGGGGTCTAATCATAGCCTAATATATAATCTAATAGCCTTGTTGAGTACCCCTATAAGACCTTTTCATAAGTGGTCTTGATAATTGAGATTGGAAGCTTGGGCGGCACATCTACCTTGCCGCCTAGCCTTTTGAAGCAGCCACACGATTACGGACAATAGCCGTGGACATTTACAAACTGGAGACAGGTATAACAAGATACATGGCTTACAGTACCTAAGCAGTGGTATACAATGTAACCCTAGTTCGCTAAGTTAAGCAGCCTTAGACACTACAGATAGGGTATCGGCTCCAGATCTGAATCTACCAAAAGAGAAAATGGTGGCCATGGACGGCTGGGAAGCTGCAACTTTAAGTTTAATTCAGACTTCTTTTCGGCTTATAGAGTCGCAATTCCACAGGGTTCTAACGGAGATAAGACCTAACCAAACTCAAACCACTCGAGTTGAACAAGGACAAGAAATGCACAGTAAACCAGAAATCTTATTACAGGTGGATATGGACACTTATGCCGCTTTTGCTAAAATACCATCTCACCATACAAAGACATACCAGCAGAGCTGTGACCGGGAATGGCTGGAAGTGAGACAGTGGATGACTGGCCTGTTTCCTGCTACTAGGAACACCCAATTAACTGGCCCCAGGAGAGGTATTGAGAAGATATCGGAACTTCACTTACAGAGTATCATACAGTAACACTCTCAATGTTCACCAGAAGGTGCCCTATATAAGTTCAGGGCTATTTGCGGTAGCGAGATAGGCCTATGGGAACTTTCTCTAGCTCTGGCTATACCACCTGAAGCAGGACGATGTGAGGCATTTGATATACTCTTGGAGCCCTCTTCCCAAGAGGCAGAGGAGACATGCACAAATAATGTTGAAATCCTACAGAGCCCTTCTGAGACAAGCACACTGGAGTACAGGTGTGGGGTAGGATAATAAGCCCCCCTTGAATGTGACTGTGGCACCTTATTATGGCAGCATGTTGCTGTTATTTCTTTTATTGTTGGGAACTAGTTATCATGACTTGGATCTTTGGGCGAGTGTGTGCTATTTAGTTTAGTTTAAGGGTGTCTCCCATTTAAAGTTTAGTTTGTTTGTGAACATTATATGCTATGATCATTATGCTACTATAGATTACTGCACTCTCATCTCTAACATTTGCATAACATCCCTAGAGGATCTATATACAGGATACGTGCATGAATATAAACCTTAATGTGTACGTCAAGTCTTCACTCTTAAAGGAACACTGAACCCAAATTTTTTATTTCATGATTCAGATAGAGCATGACATTTTAAGCAACTTTCTAATTTACTCCTTTTAACAAATTTTCTTCAATCTCTTGGTATCTTTATTTGAAATGCAATAATGTAAGTTTAGATGCCAGCCCATTTTTGGTGAACAACCTGGTTTGTTCTTGCTGATTGGTGGATAAATTGATCCACCAATTAAAAAGTGCTGTCCAGAGTTCTGAACAAAAAAAGCTTAGATGCCTTCTTTTTCAAATAGAGATAGCAAGAGAATGAAGAAAAATTGATAATACGAGTAAATTAGAAAGTTTCTTAAAATTGCATGCTCTATCTCAATCATGAAAGAAAAAAATTGGGTTCAGTGTCCCTTTAAGTTTGTATGGTCACATTATATTGTCTGTTTTTTATAATATTCAAGATACCTCTTTTTTTGCTTCCCATGGTATTGTTAGTATTTTATTGATGCATATAGAATTGTGCTCTGGAAATTCGTAAGGGGATGAATCTATGTTTCAATGGTAGAACCTTTTGGAATGTTGAACAATTTCTGTATCTACACTTATCCAAACCTACCACCTGGAATACCTGAATATATAGTTGACAAAGATCTTTTAAGTATTTAGGTAGTCTTTGTCAGGGTTGCCATATACCTTATAATATCTAAGATGGCTGGCTATATGAGGGAGGTGCTGTCGGCGGCCTAGGTGGTGCAGTCTTAAATTAATAGCAAATGACAGTGGAGAATTTCTTTTTTTTTTCCTTTCAAAATGTTAAACCTTACTTTATCCCTGACTATACTCATATATGGCAATCACTATCACCACCCAATTAGCATTTCCATAGAACAATCTTAACTTCAACCTCAAATAGTTCCTCATCCCATATGCACAACACCTCCTGTTGTAATATAGGTAGCAAAGATATACCTCCTTTTAAGATATTTCAGAACTATTCATAGAGGCCTATTTATGAAATGTCTGTCGGACCTGATCTGACAGTGCGGATCAGGTCCGACAGACATCGCTGAATGCGGAGAGCAATACGCCGCCCCCTGCAGACTCGCGGGCAATCGGCCTCCAGCAGGGTTTTGTCAATTAAACTGGTCGTACTCGATCGGGTTGAATTGCGTCGATTCCTGTCCGCCTCTTCAGAGCAGGCGGACGGGGTTATGGAGCAGCGGTCTTTAGACCGCTGCTTCATAACTGGTGTTTCTAGCGAGCCTAGAGGCTCGCCAGAAACACGGGCCCTCAAGCTCTGTACGGAGCTTGATAGATAGGCCCCATAGTGAGTATCTAGCTTTTACAAGATGGTTGGCTCTGTTCCTCCCCCTATAGTTTACTGGTTAAACTGAGGGAAAATATATCCAATTTTCGTATATCCAAATTCTTCATATATATGGTTTACTATAGCAGCTACTGATAATTTCTCCCCCACCCCCCCCCCTCAAATCTCTAACTCAAACTGAGGTTTTAATATTACCCGTTCTTTCATATAAATCTTTAACGGCTACTTGAATAGCATGTACAAACAATCTATGTTTAACTATATACTATATTATTCTTGAACATTAATACCGTAAAGTTAGGGTTTGTAACTGTTTTAAGGATGATCTGGAAGCAATTATTGTATTGTATATCTTTTACGTTTGTTAAAGAACATGTTCTTTATACTGTATGCCTTTAAAAACCTCAATAAAAATATTTAAAAATAAAAAATAAATAAATAGGTATTCAGTGGTTAGCTTAATTTTTGCACTGCCCTAGGGACTGGGAAATGTGCTGCCCCTAAACCCCTCCCACACAACCCTTTTAAGGCCACATTTGCTTCATATGTTTTTCACAACTGGAAACCAGGGTGGTATGATGTGGTCCTCTCACCCACCCCTCACCCCCACACACACACTGGACAACAATGGGTCACTGACTTGCAATAAAATGAATATACAATACTTGGACCTAGATTACAAGTCGCCCGGTATGGCTTTTCTGTGTGTGATATGGTATTTGCGCATTATGTTCATTGACTTGATATTACAAGTTGTGTGTTCTGTCTTTCCTGCGTGCGATATCGTATTTTCCGTAACAATCCATTCCGCAATCGAAGAGCTGTAGTTATGTGTTTTGCAAATCAAAAAAGTTTTATAAAACACATAAAAAATACCTTACAAAGTACACTTACGCAAATAAACTACACTATTAACCCCTAAACTGCCACATCACATCACAAACACTAAATAAAACAATTAACCCCTAAACTGCCATCCCCCCATGTCGCAAAGTAGCTAAATACACTATTAACCCCTTAACCGCCACCCCTTACATTGCAAAGTATTTAAATACACTAAATACAATATTAACCCCTAAACAACCATCCCCCCAAATTGCAAACACTAAATAAAACTATTAACCCCTAAACCGCCCCCACATCGCAAAGTATCTAAATACAATATTAACCCCTAAACCACCATCCCCCCACATCGCAAACACTAAATAAATCTATTAACCCCTAAACCTCCATCCCCCATATCGTAAAATATCAAAATACACCATTAACCCCTAAACCACCATCCCCCCATTGCAAAGTATCTAAATAAACTATTAACCCCTAAACCAGCATCCCACCACATCGCAAAGTATCTAAATACACTATTAACCCCTAAACCAACATCCCACCACATTGCAAACACTAAATAAAACTTTTAACCCCTAAACCGCCATCCCCCACATCGCAAAGTATTTAAATACACTATTAACCCCTAAACCACCATCCCCCTACAATGCAAAGTATCTAAATACACTATTAACCCCTAAATTTCCACCCCCCACAACGCAAAGTATTAAACTAATGACTAAACCTCCTAACTTAACACTCCCTAAATTAACCTCAATTAAATTTCACATACATTAAATTAAAAATATACTAACTACCTTAAACTAAAAAAAAACATAAGATTACTTAAACATTAAAAAAATTAAATCCTACTTTACAAAAATCCATTACAAAAATAAACCTACATTACAAAAATTAAAAACGCTACAATTACCAAAAATAAAAAAAAATCCATTACCTACCATTTACAAAAAATAGCAAACAAAATTATCCAAAATACAAAAAAAATCCTATTCTAATACCCCTAAAAAAATTAAAAAATAAATAAATAAAAAATAAACCGTAATCTACAAATAAAGTACCAATATCCCTTAAAAGGGCCTTTTAAAGGGCATTGCCCTACAGCAAACAGCACTTTTGAATAAAAAAATAAAACAATAACCCCCTAACATTACAACCCCCCAAAATAAAAAAATCATAACAAAAAAAACTTAATCTACCCATAGCCTTGAAAAGGGAATTTGGATGGGCATTGCCCTAAAAAGGGCAGTCAGCTCTTTTTTTGCCCATAAAAATAAAAAAAGCCCTAATCTTAAGCCAAAAAAATAAAAAAAAAACTAACACCAACCCCAAAATTGGTACTCACCAATGATGAAGGGCGACGCTCCATCTTCATCCCAGCGGCGCTCCATCTTCATTCATTACGGGACCATCTTCTTAATCTTCATCCAGGCCACGGTCCATCTTCTATCTTTATCCCGGTGGCGGCTGTGAAGACTTTGTTCAGGTTGGCGGTGAAATTGGTGGTCCTCTTCAGAGCATTGACAGGGAGCTCCTCTTCATGCAGTCTCCATCCGCACACTGAAGATTGAATGCAAGGTACCCTTTTTTATAGGGGTACCCTTACATTCCTATTGGCTGAACAAATTCAAATCAGCTAATAGGATGAAAGCTGCTTTCATCCTATTGGCTGATTTGAATTGGAAGAATCAAATCAGCCAATAGGAATGCAAGGGTACCCCTATATAAAAGTGGTATCTTGCATTCAATCTTCAGTGTGATTGAATAAGGATACCCTTGCATTCCTATTGGCTAAACAAATTCAAATCAGCTAATAGGATGAAAGCTTCTTTCTTCCTATTAGCTGATTTGAATTTGAAGAATCAAATCATCCAATAGGAATTCAAGGGTACCCCTATATAAAAGGGGAATGCGAACATGCTATGGCGATTTCGCTATCACAGGTGTTAGTTTTTTTCTCCACATTTTTTCTCCATTGATCACTATGGGGGAATACATGCATGCACATGCCAAGTCAGAACTTGGTTTTTGCTCGGTATGAGGCATAATGTGCACGTTAAATAAGATTTTTACAAACTCATAATGGCAAGTGCAATGCAAAAAGCCATATTGCGCACAGGATTTTTGCAACTGATTTGCCGCGCGACTTGTAATCTTGCTGTTTGGGAGTATAGGAGTGTTAAGGTATCATGCAGTTACCCCAAAAAATGTCAACCAAAATCATGCTGCCCTAGGTACAAAACGAAATTATGTAGTTTAAATTATGCCCTTGAGGTCATTTGAAACCCAAGAAAAGATATGAGCAGTGCAAGGATGTAAATCACTTTTTGTAGGGTGCAGTGTTAATAAATATTAACCTATGCTTTTATAAAATATAAACTTCAGATAAAACATTAGCCCACGATTTTGCAAATATAAATAGCATATTATTATTATCAGGTATTTGTAGAGCGCCAACAGATTCCGCAGCGTTATGAATATCTTATTCTTTTGTTCTGAAATAGGCAGAAAAAAATCACAGCTAATATTTGTATCAATGTTGCCTACACAAGCCCTTGCAGGAATCTAATACCCATTGCTTGTATATTATCTGTATTCCACCCAAAGCTCAAGCGTGCTACTCAGTGTGTGCAGGCTGCGTGCATTAAACAAGTTCTCAGTGAATAAATTGTTAGTGTCTTTTCAGACCTTTGTCCCATGAAGCATGGCAAATTTGAAAATATGCAAGGTCTTATTCATTGCTGACATTTATATTGCTGTTTAATGTTCTGTGGAATTTAAAAAAGAAAATTCAAATATGTGTTTTGTTTAAATATGATGCTTCTTCTAAACATATATTGCTTAAAACATAAAGGGCCAGGTTACAAGTGACGTGATAAAAAAAAAATTCTGATTGCGCAAAAACACAGCTCAAAGTAAACTTCTATAGCTGGTGGTTTAGCGAACGTATAACAAGTAGAAAGTAAAGGAGCACACATTAAAAAAAACAAGAAACCTAACGCTTATCGCTTGCGAGCTAACTCGACACAGCGTTAAACCTTAAGCTCTAAATTTCTAAACCCGAATGACAATGCTGATTTAGTTTAACCACCAAAGGGTGACCATAACACGAATACAATGCTACATTCAGAAAATCTATTAGTTAAAAGGACATTAAACTCAAAATGTTAATTACCCAAAACAAGTTTAAATTTGCATATTTTTTTTTTAATTATTTTGACAGCTTTTCCTGTAACTAATCCCCAAAACTTGTAGTGTTTCCACTTACCCCCATAGACTTTAGAGTGCATTCCATAAACACTGACACTCACACGCATTGATTGGCTATATAGTGCAAAGGGGTGTGTCCTGAACCTGGGAAACAATGCAGCCTTTTCTAACAAATGTATACATGCATATAAGAGAAGAATAAGGAATAAGTGAGATCTAAATGTCTAGGCAAACAGCACCTATAAAATTATATCAAATTCTAAATGGTTGCAGAAACAGATACAAGCGATCTATGCACAAAAATGTATAGTATATTTATTAGAAATACAATGTATATAAACATTTAAAATCATACAAGTGAGGGGTCCCCCATATTGTAATGTAGTACAAGGAAGTAGCCAGCTTAAATAAATAAACTTGTGGTGAACCACATAAGCTCAATAAAGCTACTAATGCCACAGTAGATTTTCAAGGGTTGCTTAGAAGAGACATGCAATGCAGAAAGGCTTAAATGCATAAGTGTTAGTGAACTTAGCGAAGCAGTCAATGCTAGTAAACTTCTCCAGTTTAAACTGAATGATAGAAAAGCATTTCAAAGAGCACCAAAGCATAAGCGTGTAGCAAGCCTAGTCCACAGGCAGTTTTTCGATCTTCAGATAACCTGATAGATCCTTGCACAGTCAAAAGCAATGACCCTCACTTGAGGCAAATAGATGATAAATTCACTAACGGAACCATAGGTACTGCACTTCCAGATAGTGTGAAGAGGATCGCAGCCAGTGATATCTCCCACGCCTCCGGTCACATGTATACTTATCCACATGCAGCGTCCCAGCATCAAGGAGTGTGTACAAGCCACATAGGGTAATGTGATGAAGAGGGGATCTCCAAACAGTAAAAGGTAGCGAC
Source organism: Bombina bombina (assembly GCF_027579735.1). Taxonomy (NCBI): domain Eukaryota; kingdom Metazoa; phylum Chordata; class Amphibia; order Anura; family Bombinatoridae; genus Bombina; species Bombina bombina. The sequence goes on from NC_069501.1 coordinate 61,251,493, forward strand.
AAACCAACGCGTCCCTGTGCGCGTTTCACTCCGCTTTCATGGTCGCTCGCAGCTTCTTCCGGGTTGTGACATCACCCTGTAGAGGTTGCTATTTATTGGATACAGTTATCACGTGGAACTCAGCAGCTGCTGGAATTCGTAAAGGACCATTACAGAGTCACGCTAAAGCGAACACATATGCGATCTGTGCCATGAGCCTTTTCGTCTTTGTATTTCCATAATCCAATACAGTGTCTCTTGCAACCTTATTCTTACAGGGTATCGTAAATAAATAAAAACAAGACCAAAAACTAAACCAAAAACAACAAACATTTTTTACAACATTACCAAATTTGGTTTTGTGCATTGGTAACATTAAAGCGTTTACATTGATAAAATGTTACAAGAATTTTAGAAATATTTAGAAAACAGTGGCAAATGAATTGTATCTAATAATCAAAATGTTCTGATTTAATACAAATCAAATAATCACAAAATGATTAACAGACGGATAAGGTTTTGAGCACATGAAGCAGACACACTGCTTGTTATACATGAGTGACTGGGGATACACATATTTACAGATTGGTCAGGTTAGAAAGGAGGCAAACTCCAAATTTTTATTTAACCCATTAGGGGACAAAGTCTTAAGATTGTACATCCATCTCATTTCTTTTTGAAGAAGGATTTTATCAATATTTCATCGTCTTCTATTCAATGCCAGCAAAGGTTAGATCATCAATTTTAGACCTGTGGTACTGTGCCGTCTGTGAATAATTTTGTGATTATTTAATGTGTATTATATCAGAACATTTTGATTATTAGATACAATTAATTTGCCACTTTTTTCTTAATATTTCTAACATTCTTGTAACATTTTATCAATGTAAATGCTTTGATGTTACCAATGCACAAAACCAAATGTGGTAATGTTGTAAAAAAGGTTTATTGTTTTTTGTTTTTGTTTTTATTTATTTACGATACCCTGTAAGAATAAGGTTGCATACAAACTACTGGTATAATTAACAATATTTTAACCTATGGAGAACGTAATGCCTTAGAGGATCTTATCAACCATAAGGAGTTGGTCATTAAACCGGCTGATAAAGGCGGGAATGTTGTAATTCTTAACCAGGATTATTATATTTATGAGGCTAGACGACAACTTTCTGATACCAACCAATACACTCCAGTGACAAGTAAGGACTTTTCTAAACCACACAATAAGTTACTGTTTCTTTTGAATGACGCTAGGAAAACTAATTTAATCATTGTTAACTTCCTAAAGTTAGGGGCACCACACACATTCACCCCCAGTTCTCATCCTCATTAAAGAAGCCATAACCTCAAGTACTTCTTTTTTTGTTTCTCTTTTTTCTCTCACCCCCACCCAGTGGTGGGAACAACAAATACCCGAACAAACAAGATCTCCATGATGGCCCACCCATAAAGAAAAAACCAAAACACCAAGAACATCTGAAAAAAAACACTAACAGATCATTTAAATAGTAAAAACCTACTTGATCAAGCCTTATCAGACGACGACTCTAGAGGATCATCTATTTCCTACAGAAGGGTCTCTGGGACTGACAATCCCCTTTCAGGTCACTCTATGCTCTCACAATCTTCTATATTGGACTCCATTAAGGCACTATCCAATAAAATGGACACCCATCATGCCTCTATTAAACAGGATCTTAAACAATCAGTTAGCAAACTCAAAAGAGATATCGTATCCTTGGGAGAGCGTACAGAGATGCTTGAGAGGAAGCATGAGGACCTTAATATAGATCATACTAACCTTCTCTCATACTCGCAGAATCTAGCAGAACAAATAGCGGATCTTGAAACCAAACTTGCTGATTTAGAGGACAGGTCACGCCACAACAATCTCAGAGTATGGGGTATACCGGAAGAAGTTGACACTGCAGATTTACCTAGATACCTCACAGGATTGTTAAGAGTGCTGATTGGAACTTCTCCAGATCAAGACCACCTCATTGATATAGCCCATAGAGCTCTTCGTCCTCGAAATACAGCATCGGACACTGCACGGGATGTTATTATAAGATTACACCATTAAAGAGAAAATCCTCAGAGCATCTTTCACCAACAAGTCCCTGAAAGAACCCTATAATGTAGTACATATCTACCCAGATCTCTCCCTGCACACACTAGCTAAGCGATTGACCCAAGCTCTCCGCCATCATAATGTGAAATACAGATGGGATTCCCGTTCAAGATCTTCTTCCAGTATGGAGTATGCTCCTATATGATCTCATCCCCAGAACAAGGGATGAAACTCCTACAGTCATTGGATATTTCTCAGTCCTCAGTCCCCAACCTGCAGTCTTTTGAGACCTCTAAAGCTCTTGACTCTGTTGCACCCGAGTGGCATCCACTTCCAAAGAGACTGAATCAACAAGCCATGAGGAAGCATTTGCATCAACCAGGAAGTTCATCATAAATCTCGAGAGGACTCTTAACTTCTCTCTGATCTTTAATTCACGTCGGGGCCCAGCAGGAGTGTACGTACGGGTATATATCTTACCCTTTTGATCGCTCAATAGCTCCTATGTATCCTCTGACTCAACAAGCCTAGACAATAGACATACCTCACCCAGGAAGCTCACACCAAATCCAGATAGGAACTTCATCTCTTCCCTGATCCTTATTTCTTATTTTGGGCCCAATGGGAGCTTACGTACGGGTACATATCTTACCCTCTGATTACTTAATAGCTCCTATGTATCCTTTTCTGGTTACTCATGGACACAATCTGGCCACACACTGAAGACTCTCATTTTATTAGCTGTGTTTCTGAACAGAAGTGTACTTGATTGTTATTTATTCATCCATACATATCCCCAAATTCCTAACTCAACAACACATACCACCACACATGTTGCCACACATAAATGTACTCATCATTTGCTAAGTCTCTGCCTAACAAAGACTTACACTCCCTTTTATCAGTATACTTTGGATATGAAGACACAGTAGGCCCATCTAGACTGACCTGAGTATATATTCTTATAACTAGCTAATACCCTCTATTATAGTACACATAGTTTTCGAGGGGTCTCCCCCACCATATATATTAATAAATCAGTACTCTAAACCACCCAACTACTTAGTCCACATGTGAAAAGAGGATTGTAGGTGCGCTAAGAATAGCTTAAGGTATTGGTGAAAGAAAAATATTTAAAAGTGTAATAGAACTCTACTCATCAATATTCTACAGAAAAGTATCCTACATATGAGGATGAGGTTAATGCGTGTAAAGTGTTTACAAAAACTCTATCTGACTAAAATTGAAGTCCTTTCATTTAATTATATGTCCAGCCTAAATAAACTGAGATAATCATTTAAATGTGTTGTGAGTTAGTGCCCAAATGGGAGACGTTATGAACCAAACTTTCACAAGTCAGATTAAAACAATATATTTTATCAAAATTGAATTAAAAAATGCATAATATACAAATTTCTAAAATCAGTCTGACTGACCCAAACACTTGCAGAGACTACCCAATGGTAGGATTCAGTATAAATAATAGGGACGTCTCCCCAATACTAAATAGCCTGTAGCTTAATTTAAAAACAGCACAGATTCAATACATATAGTCACAGGTTAGCAGCAGCATACAAATAGTGGTATATGCCTTAAAGAGGCTAAATTAGCTTCTCTATCTGGGATCCGTAATGTTCAGGTGCTATCTTTCATAGTGGTTAGGGGTATTAGAAAGTTCAATACTTTTTACCAATGTTCAACGTTAATAACAGGCAGAAGTTACACTTATTAAGCACTTTCAGTCCTTGAATATAGCTGGTATTATTGTGGAAGAACTAAATTACCTTGTCTGCTCTTACCTAGTGACTTGAAAGCGCTGCATATGTCTTGGCGTCTGACGTCACTTACAGGTATCCCGAGTGTGATTGGCTGCTCCTGATTCTTAGTAGATATCCTCCAAATTTGGTTATATCGCAATAATAATTTGATTCAGAGAATTATCAGAAATACCCTGCACTTAGTGCTTATGCACGCAGGGAAAAAAGTCTCAGAAGGATGGTTAATATTAAATTCATAACCCGGGTTATCACAATGAGATTGTAGCCGTTCCACTCAGCAGCAAGTGGATTTGAAACTTGTACATGTAAGATAAAAGCAATCACAGAGATCAGCAGTCACATAGATCTTGTTCATCATCTACTGGTCTTAATTCCCTAAGATTTTCAAAACTATTTTGGACTGGAATTCTCCATTTATCTTCTTGTTTATAGCTGTCCCATCTATTAACCCTTCTAGGGTATTCCCATTCCCTCTGTCTGAGGTAATAACTTCTATCCTGATTATGTCTGAAAGTATTATGACGAAACTCTGAGTTGAAGTGTTCCCTATTTCTATATCTAGGATACCTCTGTCTCTCATAGTGTATATTAAGATTAATGTTATATGTTCTCTCATATTTATAATTTTCATTAAATGGATTATAATTTCTGTCATTTTCAAAGCTGTTATAATGTTGTAATTGGGGTCCCTTAATGTTCTATTTGTTTATACATGTTCCCGTCTTTGTTAATTTCTATGGGGGTTTAATGGGGTTTCAGTTTGATTTTCTTCCTTATATATTTGGGTATTATCATTTATATCCCTTTCCATTTTGCCCCATATTGATCTTAAAAGATTTTTATTTAGATTTGCCAACTTGTCAATTATAACCTTTTGCCTCTCTTTAAATTCATTGCTACTTTTCTTATCTCTTAATTTTTCTTTTATTTCCAAAATGTTTTTTTCAATAATGACCAATGTTTCCTTTCTTGATCTTTTTTAAAATATCAAAGTGTTGGATGCTTTTTTTAAAGTATCAGCCAATTCTGTCTGTAGAGCATCTGAGAGTGGAAAGGTGCAGTTCTTCTTAATGCATAGACCTCTAGGAATAATATATTTAGTTGTATATCTATTTAAAAGACTACTTTAATTTTTTGCTTTAACTCTCTAATCATATTAGATTCCAGATTTTGCATTAAATCAGAAATTTTATCTGAGGAAATGGAATTAGTAAGTGGAGCATTATCCTCCTTCATGTTAAGGAATATCTTCCATTTTTATAAAATTAATATAATAAAAGAACTACCTGCTGCTACTACTAAGTGAAGGAGAAAAATAAATTGTATTAATATGGTGATATAGTAGTGCGCTGGCGATAATAGATAATACCAGACACCTAACAGTTGTTGAAAGATCCTTCGTTCTTTCAGAAATTAAGGGTAGTGTGAAAAGAGGATTGTAGGTGCGCTAAGATTAGTTTAAGGTATTGGTAAAAGAAAAATATTTAAAAGTGTAATAGAACTCTACTCATCTATAATTGCATCATTGTGACAATTTAGTGATTGTTACTTTTAAACAAAATAAGTGAAATCAATAAACTAAAGTGTTAACAAATTCTCCCTCTATGGGAATATCCTTAAAAATTAGCAGTGGCGCTGTCTACCAAAATATAAGTGTTTGTATTATGTAGCAATATTCTACAGAAAAGTATCCTACATATGAGGATGAGGTTAATGCGTGTAAAGTGTTTACAAAAACTCTATCTGACTAAAATTGACCATATTAATACAATTTCTTTTTCTCCTTCACTTAGTAGTAGCAGCAGGTAGTTCTTTTATTATATTAATTTTATAAAAATGGAAGATATTTTTTATTTTAGAGATCAGATATTCCTTAACATGAAGGAGGATAATGCTCCACTTACTAATTCCATTTCCTCTGATAAAATTTCCGATTTAATGCAAAATCTGGAATCTGATATGATTAGAGTTAAAGCAAAAAATGGAAGTAGTCTTTTAAATAGAAAAACCTCTGAGGAAGAAGGGGATTTTATTTACATACACCCCTTCGAAACGCGTAAGGTCCGGTACTCTACGACACAGAACTTGCCTGGTAACATTTTATGGACTCAATCGAACTCTGGACTATATATTGAACTATCTATATGAACTCTACCTTTATATACTTAAGGCAGTCCTCCTTTTTGGATAACATTGGATGTGTACCATGTGTATATTTTATTTTGCTTGCTTGATACTTCATACATTGAGGGTTTTACATGTGAGTGGCATTCCACTAGTTTTTAGATGTTTGATTTAAACATTAAAGTATGCAGTGTTGCACTATGAATCTCTTTCTGGGTCTTCTCTCTGTATATATATGACCGGGAATTTTCATTTGAACCTGCACACAAGCTGTGAAGCAAGATTGACAACCAGGTGCTAATACAGAGTTCTTTACAACTGACATCAGGGGGAGATACAGCTCCGGTGATCCAGTTTCCATACTCCAGGAGGTGCCATTTTTTCGCTGACACGAATCATCCTTACCTCATATGATTGAGGGTTTTTGAAGTAAGTGCACATCTGAGTGGGGGATATATAGGAGAAGATCCCACACCTGTCTACATCATCTTATATATTATATTTTATATGAACTTTTCGTCTGTTACAATACATATGAGTTGTGGATTTTAATTGTTTAAATACATAAATTCCAAGTCATGCATATATAATTCAGGGTTGATTCTAACAATATTATTATCACTACCTGCACAATTTGCAAATTATAATTATACTTATATTTGCATATAAGTGCCATCCAGGCCACTTTTTGTATTCATCCTGAAAATAAGCCTGAGGGACTTATTTGTGTTCTATTATCTGGACTGGCAGCTATATACAAGTATTATTATACTACTTTTAAGAGAGATATCTGTAATTTAAAGGTAGTTTGTGGTTGACTTTTATTTTGAGATAGCGCTGGTAAGTCTTTCAGTTGATATTTTTCTCTGATTGACTGTGAATACTCCTTTCTTTTGCCAGTCTTTTAAATAGATATACAACTAAAGATATTATTCCTAGAGGTCTACGCATTAATAAGAACTGCACCTTTCCACTCTCAGATGCTCTACAGACAGAATGGGCTGATACTTTAAAAAAAGCATCCAACACTTTAATTGATATTTTAAAAAAGATCAAGAAAGGAAACATTGGTCGTTATTGAAATAAACATTTTGGAAATAAAAGAAAAATTAAGAGATAAGAAAAGTAGCAATGAATTTAAAGAGAGGCAAAAGGTTATAATTGACAAGTTGGCAAATCTAAATAAAGATCTTTTAAGATCAAAATGGGGCAAAATGGAAAGGCATATAAATGATAATACCCAAATATATAAGCAAGAAAATCAAACTGAAACCCCATTAAACCCCCATAGAAATGAACAAAGACGGGAACATGTATAAACAAATAGAACATTAAGGTACCCCCAATTACAACATTATAACAGCTTTGAAAATGACAGAAATTATAATCAATTTAATGAAAATTATAAATATGTGAGAACATATAACATTAATCTTAATATACACTATGAGAGACAGAGGTATCCTAGATATAGAAATAGGGAACACTTCAACTCAGAGTTTCGTCATAATACTTTCAGACATAATCAGGATAGAAGTTATTACCCCAGACAGAAGGAATGGGAATACCCTAGAAGGGTTAATAGATGGGACAGCTATAAACAGGAAGATAAATGGAGAATTCCAGTCCAAAATAGTTTTGAAAATCTTATGGATTTAAGACCAGTAGATGATGAACAAGATCTATGTGACTGCTGATCTCTGTGATTGCTTTTATTTTACATGTACAAGTTTCAAATCCACTTGCTGCTGAGTGGAACGGCTACAATCTCATTGTGATAACCGGGTTATGAATTTAATATCAACCATCCTTCTGAGACTTTTTTTCCCTGCGTGCATAAGCACTAAGTGCAGGGTATTTCTGATAATTCTCTGAATCAAATTATTATTGCGATATAACTAAATTTGGAGGATATCTACTAAGAATCAGGAGAAGCCAATCACACTCGGGATACCTGTAAGTGACGTCAGACGCCAAGACATATGCGGCGCTTTCAAGTCACTAGGTAAGAGCAAAGACGAGCGTTGTGTAACGGCTCCACCTAGAACGTTAAGAAGACAAGGTAATTTAGTTCTTCCACAATAATACCAGCTATATTCAAGGACTGAAAGTGCTTAATAAGTGTAACTTCTGCCTGTTATTAACGTTGAACATCGATAAAAAGTATTGAACTTTCTAATACCCCTAACCGCTATGAAAGATAGCACCTTAACATTACGGATCCCAGATAGAGAAGCTAATTTAGCCTCTTTTAAGGCATATACCACTATTTGTATGTTGTTGCTAACCTGTGACTATATGTATTGAATCTGTGCCGTTTTTAAATTAAGCTACAGGCTATTTAGTATTGGGGAGACGTCCCTATTATTTATACTGCATCCTACCATTGGGTAGTCTCTGCAAGTGTTTGGGTCAGTCAGACCGATTTTAGAAATTTGTATTTGTATATTATGCATTTTTTAATTCAATTTTGATAAAATATATATTTTTTATTTTTTTTTAATAATTTTTTTATTGAGGTTATAAGGAATGTTACATATAATAATCATCCAATGACAATAAAAACAAAACAATGAGATATAAAACATATGCCCACACAAATAGATAAGAAATAAACAAATAAGAACTCTGGGCATGAATTCTGAGCATCAAGTAAGACAGAGGAGTACAATAACTATGAAATATGTCATTATATCCAGCGTTCACATTACTAGTCTAGTTGCGACAGGAGTTTATACTAAACAATTAGTACATAAAAGTGATATTGTATAACAAGCTCAGCAAGAATATCATGGATAAGTAATGAGACCTCATTTTTACGTTATTTGTGTAGAGAATATGACCTCCACCTTGTCAAGACAAACCATCATAGAATTATGTAATCTAATAAAGTTGAGGCAAGTGTGGATTAGAATTGGTTGGACCAAGTTAGCGAGGGAGGGGGAAAGGGAGTTCAGCGGGCAAGAGCCGCTCTAGTTGAAGTGGGGAGGGTAGTGGGGGGCAGAGCCTTATAGGGCACTAGAATGATGGATTCAAGGGAGTGAGTAAGGGCATGCTATATGAATGTATAGGTAGACTTCAAGGAAGCACTCTATTATTTCTAAGACTAGTGGGGAGGGACATAGCTAATGCAAGTAATAGTAGTTAATAAAATAAGGTGTAACAGTTATAGATAATGTACCTAAAGAGCTCTAAAAATGACGGTGGATTAACACCCTTTGAATATTGTGTGTGCACTTCTGAGTGATATATAGTGACTAGGGTATTTCACTTTCAGCTCCATCCACTACCAAATTACCTAACTTAAACAATGGCACTCGGGGGTCCCAGTAGCTAAGTTATACGTGTATTATAGGCGTTAGGCATGGTCACAAGAAGAGGATCAAATGTAAAACCAAAGTGGGTCTAGAACATAAATAATGTATGCTTATCACTCTACTGGGTATATATTGGGGCTGAGAACCTAGGGGCTATGGAGGGAGCATCTATTTAATCCTAAAAGGAGTAAAGAGCCCAGTACCTTGAGCAAAGGGTGAGTCGGAAGGACAAAGCCGCTCAGAAATTGAAACAGGGCTGGGGGGAGGGCGATTCTGGGAGGGACAAAGAAGTAGTAGTGTCACATTTATGCCCTTCCCTATAGAGTAAGAATAGTTTTATTTGAAAAAGCAGTGAGTTAGTATGGATTTTCGGGCGATACGTGGTAGATTTTCTCAGAGGACAAGAGCATTCTGGCATTAAGTACTTTATTTGAGCTCTTGGAAAAACTTTTGATAAAAGAATCAAAACTACAGTGGGACATTTGGACCCTCGAAAAGTATAAAAGTTTAAGTATGATACCAAGGGGACTACGGGTCTTTAAATTCCCCACGTTTGATGTGGATACTAATGACAAGGAATTTATAGACTCGTGGAACAATGTACTGTCTGATTGCTCCCTGAGACTTATGATGTTATTATTGATTTACAAAAACAAACAATTAGAGTCTTTAAGAAATGATATTAATGAATTGCAAGTAGAATTGAACAGACGATCCAATAATCCTGATTTTGCCAAATTTGATAAAATATTGAGAGAATTGATTGCTAAGGGCAGGTCAGAGATTATGGAGAGGAAACATACTAAGTTTATCAGAGACAAATTCGATTATGCTAATAACTGTGTGTATATATGGAATAAGAAATCTAGGGGGAACTCTAGATATAACCAACCAAGATTTGGGAGGAGAAGGGCTAATAATAATAAAAACAATCAAAACAAAAATAAGAATAAAAATAATTCATCCAAAAATGTTACCTTCTCTGGTAGTGACACAGATTACTCCAGTGATGGTGATAAACAAGCAGACACTATCCAGGATATACAATCAATCACATATCAAAATGGTGAACCCCAAGCTGCTATTGCGGCAGGTCCACATCTTGTATATGAAGATAACTCTAACAAGGCTACTAACTCAGTCAGATTGAAGCAGTCTGCATATATTGAGACTCCGCACATCATATCTAGACCTGACAACTCTGTACTAGAACAGGTTTTTCCTCAGGTACAGGGAGGCATAGCAGGGGGGGGAGAGGGCACTCACATTGTCAGACAGAACCCAGTCATGAAGAACAATCAGGACAAATATCAGCTGAGGGAACCGAGACCACTAACAAAATACAAATAGTAGGAAATGTGGTGAATCTGTCATCTTTCTCACTCAGTGATACACACTATAGAATATTGAATTTGGGGCTGAATTTTGCACCTAATAACGATTTTGATTTATTTCAAACTATCATTGACATCAACAGACTAGTTAGGAACATAACTCTGAGAAAACATTTCTCAGATGATGTCAGCACTATATGTGATGATTCTACTTCTATGATTAGAGAAAGTGACACTTCTACTAATAAACATAATTTCTCTGAGAACTGTGATATTGTTTCATTACAGCAATTACAGCTAGACAACATATCTGAACATGACACTAGAAGCAGAGGCCCCACTTTTAAGAAAAAATCTCGATTCTATCCCATACAAAGTAGGGGTAACATTGTTGAAACCTTCCACTCAAGAGTAGAAAAAGACTTGGTTGAATTAAAATCTAGGCGGTCCAATCACAAGCCCAATCTATCTTTGTCTGAAAAAGAAGCAGTTACTTCCTTAAGAAACAATCAGGATTTGGTTATCAGGAAATCAGACAAAGGCGGAATGGTTGTAGTGATGGACCGTATGCAGTACATAGCTGAAGGTCTTAGACAATTAACTAATGAACATGACTACTTAATTCTAGGTAGGGACCCTACAAATGAGTACAAAAATGAACTGAAACATCTCTTGGATGAGGGTATCGAACAAGGGTGCATAGATAGTAACACGGCTGAATTCCTTTTTGTGGATAATCCCAAGACACCACTGTTCCATCACTTCCCCAAGACACTTAAATCTCTCATAGATATAAAAGGTCGCCCCATTGTGAGTGGAGTCGAGTCACTCTTGGGGAATCTCTCTCAATGGCTGGATAATATACTACAGCCCATTGTGATGTCTCTCTTGTCATATGTTCGAGACACAAAGCATATCCTAAATATACTTGAGCATATTGAATGATCTGAGTCCAGTATGTGGATGACAATTGATGTTGTCTCTCTGTATTCTAGCATCCCCCACCAGAAGGGAGTGGAAGCTGTTACTTTTTTTCTTGATAATTTCACTGATTATGATCATTGCCTTAAGAATTTTATTCTCAAGGTACTCACATTCCTATTAACACACAATTTTTTCAAATTTGAGGACACTTATTATCTCCAGAGATGTGGTACCGCCATGGGGGCGAAGTTTGCCCCCTCTTATGCAAATTTATTCTTAGGATGGTGGGAATTTTACCACATCTTTGGAGATAATAATATGTATAGATCACATATATCTCTATACCAGAGGTATATAGATGATCTTATCTTCATTTGGACAGGAAGTGAGGAAATTATTCCCTCGTTTTTGGAATACTTACACTGCAATGATCTCAACCTGAAATTTACCTGTGAATACAATCCACACACTATCAACTATCTTGATATCACATTGTGGGGTAACCCTGATGGTAAGATTGAATCTACCGTTTTCAGGAAGCCTATCTCAGGCAATTCACTCCTTCAAGGCACTAGTTGCCATCCTAAGCATGTTCCATATGCCATTGCTAAAGGAGAATATACTAGGCTGAGGAGAAATTGCACCAGTTTTCAACAGTTTAAACAAGAATCTGTTGATCTGGAAAAGAGACTCCTAGAAAGGAAGTACCCGAAAGCTATAGTTATAAGGGCTAAAGCTGCTGTTAGTACTATTGAAACAAAGGATCTTTTGAAAATGAAAACGTCCAAAAATGATGATTTTAAAGGATTGACTTTTGTAACTAATCATAGTATTCAGTATCATGCTATATGTAAGATTGTTCGTAAACACTTCCCTCTTCTCTCAGCGGATGATAAATTAGTGAATACGGTTAAGAATGGCCTCAGATGTTCCTATAGGAGAAGCCCAACATTAGGTAATCTGTTGGCCCCTACACTACTGAAAAGCAAAACTGAAAGTCAATCATCTTGGCTAAGGCATACTGGCATTTTCAAGTGTGGTCGGCGCAAGTGTAAACCTTGTGAGTATGTTAATGTGACAAGGAACTTCTCTAGTATTGTCACTAACAAGGTGTATGACATTGGTGCTTGTATGAATTGTACCACGGAATATGCCATTTACCTTATCAAATGCTCTCATTGTAAGTTACAATATGTAGGTCTCACCTCAAGGGACCTAAACACCCACATACGGGAACACTTGTCATCATTTAAAGTCAATAGGGCTAGTACTCCGATAGTACAACACTTTGGCACTTTTCATAATAACGATCTAAGATATTTTTCATGGTGTGCAATAGAAAAGATCTTTAGGCCCACCAGGGGTGGTGATATAGATACAATATTAGCAAGAAGGGAAGCATATTGGATCTTCACCCTAGAAAGTAGACTACCTAAAGGTCTGAACTCCAGATTTGATATTATTAATCACTGGGAATAATAATATAGTCAACCTGCCAATATGAGTTCTGTACATAGTTCAGATGAATTTCCCTCTGTGCTCAAACCCCGATAGTAATATTACTAGTACTCAATTCTTGATTACTAGTTATGCCTGTATATATATATGTCTTTTTCTTTATCAACATTTATTACATCAAACATTCGATGTACACATTCAATGTGACACATAATGTTAGTACTTTTACACTATATACATGGAGTTTTCTCTGATGCCCTTACTTACATTTTATGCTGCAGTATGCACCATATACACACAAATTTGAATTTTTGAGAATGAAATCCAAATGTTTATCAGTTTTGATCATTCTACACTACACTATCTTTGTTCTCTATGTTCCCTCTTATCTCTGTACTAAATGCTATCATCTAATATATGTAGGTATATCATTACTCCCTTTTGCAATATCATTAATACCTCTGGCACTTTCACATTTGGATTATGTTTGCTATTTAACTATATGAGTGTGTCAATTTATACGTATTCCAATTATTGTTATTTATATACTAGAAACATAAGTGCTGGTAATTTTGATAATGAAGTGTTAATTAGGATTATGTTTGTATATTTGTATCCTATTGGTTAGAGTCTATGGGTGTTGTTCCTGTTTTAACCAATTGTATTAGCCCATGGGGTTTTTAAAAAGTTGTGTGTGGGGTAGCATGTCAGGCTGTGACTACGGAATCTTTTCCGAAACGCGTATGCCTGTGTGCTGCGCCCACGTCTGACTCTAAGTCCATTTTGCTGTGCTGTCTTTACTTTTAAACATTGCCGAATAAAGTTTCAAGATTTTACTATAAAGATGGATGTCGGTGTTTCCTCTTCCTTTTGGATACGTGGTAGAGCCTCAATATAAGATACCTTTCTGATACCTAGAGAAAAAACCATATAATGACAGCTGACCACAACATATCAGATACATCTATTTTAAAAAAGTGATGGTACCATCAAGGACCTATTTCGGATAGGTAGTCAAATTGACAGATAAATCTACAGTATAATTGAGTTACACGTATCATCGGTATGTACTGTCAGACATATAATTATAGAATGCTGTGTTAGGAGTTATAAGTATGAGGAGCGTATCCCTGGCATCTGGGTCTATATAAAGTGGTGAGAATAATAAATTAACTAATGCGGTATCAAAGCATGTATACATGCCCAATGGCAAGCTTAAAACAATGTATATATAATATGTCTCTCCACTACCATATCTTGGGATGAACAGTAAATATTCCATCAGTACAAAGTTTATAATAACCCATGCTATCTCTAAATGAAAGTACAAATTACTCATTTGAAAAGGTGTTATTAAGGGAGAAGCTATAACTGCGGTCATAGGGGCAGGTATTCTGAAATAAGCATGTTATGTATCTATATTACGACCTGCGTGCTGGATTAGCAGATGAGGTCTGAATCCCCTACTTAAGTGAGACCTATGTAATAATGCAGTATATATTATAAGCACAATACAATAAGGATAAGTACATAAAACAGTGAACATTGTAAACCATCATACAGAGTTAACGTTTATAGGTATAGTCCAACTGAGAAGGAAGAGCAATAAGAAACTTTGGTAATGAGAGTTTGTAACTCAGGAGGGTGTGTAAATGAGACAGTAATGCACTTGTATAATTTAGGTAGCCCCAGTCCAGTGTTGAACGGTCACTGCCCAAGAATGTCAGCGAGGCTGCAAATCTGTCACCAATCAGCATACCCATACATTCCAGTATCAGACTTAATAGTCAACATCAGTACATGCCTACTCATGGATATGTATATATATCTTCCTGGTATCCATGTTTGCAGGCGCAACCGAAACAAGTATTACTTTACCCGATCCCGGCTCTCATAACTCTAGGCACGTAGCTGTGCAAATAGTTGCTGAGGTTAGAGTGATGGCGTCGATTGTAGGCCCTCCTCCGCTCAAGGAATCTTTGACTGTTGTGGGGTTGGAAATGGTGTTGAAAACCCTCCTGCATTTTCCATGCAGCGACGATCTGATCGACAGCCTTCCATACTGTAGTTATGGTGCTGCGATATGTCCGGGTATCAAACACCCCTTTCTGCGTGTCAGCCAAGGAAGAGTCAGTGTGGAGATTGGTCCAGGGTGGTGTGACATTGACTTGAGGCCGAGCTGAGACATCATGGAGAGCCGGTAGCGTATTGACTAGTGTGTCATCCGGTGTACTCACTCCGTTGAAATTTGATGCCACTGCAGTTCCCAATACCGACTGCTTATTCACCTCAGTGAACGGGTCTGAGATTTGGAAGGTTGAAGCAGAGCCGCTAGCGGTTATCTCTCCCATTTCCTGGGGCTTGCATATGGAAGTAGTGCAGGTTCTGCCATGTTGCACAGGGTCAGTGTCCGTAGATAGAGAATCTGGCAGTATCGTGCAGGCAGAAAGTATAAGGAGTAGGTCCTCCTTCAGGCTCTGATAATGCCTCTTTAGTAGTTGTTAGGTGTTTCGTTCCCATAAGTCTAGGGCCTCCATACCCGCCGTATCCTTGAGGGGAGATAGCTCCTAAAAAGCCCACGTGGCGCAGCTGCGGGAGAAATATTAGCTATACACTCAGCTGTTAGCTCATCTCCGGGCTCCTAGGTAACACAGCAGACAGTAGTTGTTTCCTGATATAACAGACAGGAGTTTAAGCCCTTTATGGATAGATTAAATCGTATAATTATATCTAGGAGCCAGGAGCTCAAAGAAAACGTGTCTGATGCTCTCCTCAGTCGGCTCCGCCCCAAAATATATTGTTTTAATCTGACTTGTGAAAGTCTGGTTCATAACGTCTCCCACTTGGGCACTAACTCACAACACATTTAAATGATTATCTCAGTTTATTTAGGCTGGACATATAATTAAATGAAAGGACTTCAATTTTAGTCAGATAGAGTTTTTGTAAAGACTTTACACGCATTAACCTCATCCTCATATGTAGGATACTTTTCTGTAGAATATTGCTACATAATACAAACACTTATATTTTGGTCCACAGCGCCACTGCTAATTTTTAAGGATATTCCCATAGAGCGAGATTTTGTTAACACTTTAGTTTATTGATTTCACTTATTTTGTTTATAAGTAACAATCACTAAATTGTCACAATGATGCAATTATAGATGAGTAGAGTTCTATTACACTTTTAAATATTTTTCTTTCACCAATACCTTAAGCTAATCTTAGCGCACCTACAATCCTCTTTTCACACTACCCTTAATTTCTGAAAGAACGAAGGATCTTTCAACAACTATTAGGTGTCTGGTATTATCTATTATCGCCAGCGCACTACTATATCACCATATTAATACAATTATTTAGTCCACATACAAGCCAGTATAATGACATTAACCCTGGAGCACATCTAGCTTATTTATTTAACTTGGGTCACTTAGAGTATTATGGTACTAGCTTATGTTCCTATTGAGGTTTAAATGACAAATTTGACTTTTGTTGTTCATTTAGGTCTGTATTTTTGTTTCCTCGTCCTCCTTCTTTTTAAGATAAAGCATCTTGGAGAGATTTAAATAGAGGCCTCAAGTTCATAGTTTCACGGTTCAACTTCTTTGATCAATACTGTTTATTACACTACGTGTTATTTTCTTAAACATTATATTATCCGATATACTCACACATATTACATGTATTCCGCTAATTCAAGATAGTTAGGCTATCCTGAACCCCAGACTCCTGCTCCTCAGTCTTTTCTTTATCCCTCTCACCTACCTAAAAGATGCCTGAAGCCGTCTGACTCCTTTGATTCCTAGCTACTGCAGTTTATAACTGGGGGAAGTCAGTCCCTGGCAGCCCCTCCACTATTCTTCATTCCTTACATAAATTTCCAGTGATTAGTGTCATATGGACATGGACCCCAGATTCCTCTTAACGTATATATTATATGTGACCCACTCATTGTCATATACGCCTTCCCACACACATCTCCTTAACTAACACTTTATACTAGCACTTACCACACTTAAAAGGGACTAATACCTTTCATTCCTACACTCTCCTTGCTCCAGTCGCTCACCCCAGCCCACTATACCCTACCTCTCTGAGGTTAAATTATTACAACCTCCGCCTCAAACTCTAACTCTCCAAACTTAAGCGGCTTTTGACCGCTGACTCCCATGACTTATGCCATAACTCCAAATTGATTTCAAAGTTATATTCACTCATTTTCATTCCCATATATTCCGGTATACTCATTGTCTACTTCTTTAAAGTTACTCACTAATAACTTGAGCTCCACCCTTCCTCTTTTCCCCATTACCTTTCCCCTCTCCCACTCCCCCCCCCCCCATTTTTTTTATATCAGGATAGACAGTCTTCGCTTAGTCTCGATAAATGTTCAAGGCCTCAACTCACCTACAAAACGCAGTTTGCTCCTAAACTACATTCAGAAGACTAGAACAGATATAGCCTTCATTCAGGAGACCCACTGGATCTCAACTCCAGGTACATCTCACTCATATAAAAATACCTGCTAGTACTAGAAGCCTCATTACATTCTAAGTCAAGAGGAGTTGCCATTTTTATTAGTAACAATGTTAAATATGACCCCATATTTGTGGAGTATGACCCAAAAGCCAGTTTCATTATTCTGATCTGCAAGCTAAACAATAGTCTAGTAACACTAGTGAATATATATGCTCCCAACTCAAAACAAATCCAGTTTCTGGGGACGCTTCTCAGGTCGGTGTTGGCTGTTAAACAAGGTGAGCTAACTCTGGATAGGGATTTTAATCTTATTTGGGATCACTCTCTAGACAGATTAGGTCCAAGGATTTCCTCCTCAAATAGATTGAGTCATTCTCTCTCTAGGGCCTTTCAGAATCTCATTAACCAGTACGATCTATACGATTGCTGGAGATCTTTTCATACACAAGACAAGGATTACACTTTCTACTCCTCCCCTCATAAATCACATACCCGTATAGATTATTTTTTCACAAGTTCAAGAATGCTTGACCTGATCACTTACACCAAAATCTCCTCTATCTCATGGTCGGACCATGATGCACTCTCATTATCACTTGGCCCTCATACTGTGAATACCCCCCCAACTTCTTGGCGATTCTCGGACTGGATGATCATAAACCCTATATGCAAAAAAGAAATTCAAGATCTAATTACGGACTTTCTAAGTATTAATGATAATCTCCAAACCTCGACAGAGACCTTGTGGGCCTCGCTTAAAGCTTACCTTAGAGGTCTTTTCTTTAAATTAGAGGCCAATGTACGCAAAGAGCAGGGAGCCCCTATCTCGGCACTCACTGCACAACTGAGGTTTCTGAGGCGACAGCTAAACTTAGCTTATTCTACAACGGTAAATTACGAAATAACAAAAGTTTCTAAGCAAATCCAGGATCTAGAATTCCACAAAGTCCAGTCCATGCTAGAAAAGTTCAAAAGAATCTCTTACTACCGGGTTAATAAAGCCTCTTCCATATTAGCAACTAAACTTAGACACCGCACAGTCCACGCTAAGATATCGTCCATTAAAATAACTAATGGTAACCTTGCATATTCCCTACAAGACATCGGCAAAACTTTCAAGTCGTTTTATCACTCCCTTTATAATATAGAAACTAGTCTTGACTGTGACCCACTCTCCATTAGAAAAGTCTGTTTGTTTCTAGACACACTACAATTTCCCCAACTCCCACAGGAAGGTCGCCCTGACCCTCATAGCCCGGTAACCATTGAGGAAGTCCAGACAGCTATTAAAGGTCTGAAGATAGGGAAATATCCTGGCCCAGATGGCTACACAGCTAGATGTTATAAAACACTTCAGCCTCTCATCGCTCCCATCTTATGCAGAATGTTTCAAGAAGTCATGCGTACAGGCTTCTTAAGCAGTGAATTCTTAGAACCCATGATAGTGATGATATTAAAACCAGGAAAACCCCCAGATAACTGTAGCAGCTACCGTCCCATCTCCTTGCTAAACTTAGACACCAAGTTATATTCTAAAACTATAGCCAATAGATTATCCAAAGTTATCTCCCATCTGATCCACCCTGACCAGGTTGGCTTTATCCCAAACAGGGAAGGCCAGATGCTACTAGGCACATACTAGACATACGCTTAATTGTGTCTGCTAGAGGAGACCCATTCCTTGCCCTGTCTCTGGATGTCAAAAAAGGCGTTTGACAGGGTAAGATGGGACTATCTGTGGGAAACAATGAGAGCCTTCAACCTCCCCAACGGCCTTTTAAGTGCAGTCCAAGCCTTTTACACATCCCCAACTGCTAGGATTAGAGGTGTTGGTTTCCACTTCAACCCATTCTCTATATCTAACAGCACCAGACAGGGCTGTCCCCTCTAACCCCTCTTATTTGCCTTGGCCATAGAACCCATAGCCCAAGCGATTAGGTTAAACCCTCAAATATACAGTATATCCACAGAAAACTTACACCATAAAATCTCCCTTAATGCTGATGACATTTATTTTTGATGACCCCAGGTACCTCCATCCCTGCAGCTTTCAAACTTCTTAACCACTTTGGTCTAATGATTTTTAATAAACTAAATATCGCCAAAACAGAAGCATTACCCATTCACATATCCTCCTCAGACCTAGTACATGGAACTCTCAGTACATTAGAATTTTAGGAACCTTTCTAAGCGCATACCCCTCTATTACAATCACTAAAAACTATTCAGAGAGACTCTTGGAATTTAAAAATCTATTGAATTCTTCATTTAAGGCGATATCATGTTCAGGGAGAATAGCGGCAATTAAGATGTCTTTTATCCCCAAACGTATCTACTTTGTCAAATGTATCCCTCATAACATCCCTCAACCTATTCTTAATAAGCTGCAGAGCCTCACCACCACCTACATCTGGAAAGATAAAAGACCCAGAACTTACAGGCAAACACTACAGAGACCACTTTCACATGGCGGTCTAGACATTCGCAGCATCATCCTATATATTATGAGTTGAAATATCTCAACACAACCCCCCAGATGGTATGACCTAGAGGCTTCATTAATGCCAACAAGTCTGGAACTCCCTGACCTCATTTGGATACCCCCACATCATAGGAAAAAAAACACAACATCCCCTATACTTCAGGAGGCACTTCAGTTCTGGGACCAAGTCAGACATAATTTGGACATCTCTTCACTCCCATCCCTAGTCCTCTCTTTAGCTAGTGCTATCCACTGCTTACCTGACTCTCATATAGAATCATGGCAAAACCTCCAGGTCAAGCTAGTCTCTGACTTCTATCATAACGATAGATGGATGTCTTATCCTCAACTATGCTTAACACACCACGTACCAACTCCCTTACATTTTGAGGCGTTTCGTCTCAGCTCTTGGTTAAGGTCCTGAGGATACCCTAAACACAATCTCCGTAAGCTGACAGCTTGGGAAGGCAAATGGGTGCAGGGATGTAGCCTTAGGTATGCACTGTCTTCCCATTACAGATTGTTTCTTGAACCCCACATACACCACAAGATACCCCAGTTTTTGCCTTGGGAAAGGGAGATAGACAGCTGACACCGATACCTGGCATAGGCGAACCACAGTCACCAAAAAACTGTTTCATTGCACCGCTCTTTGGGAACTGCATTATAAAATCTTGTGGCTAGATTACGGGTTTTGTGTTAGGCTTAAAAAGCAGCGTTAGGCGGTCCTAACGCTGCTTTTTAACGCCCGCTTATATTACGAGTCTTGCAGATACATGTGTACCGCTCACTTTTTTGGCCAGACTTGGCAATACCGCAAATCCACTTACGTACATTGTGTAACCTCTTTTTTCAATGGAACTTGCATAGCGCCAGTATTACCAGTCTGCCAAAAAATGAGTGGTAGACCCTCTCCTGTCAAGACTGGTACCGCATTTTAAAGTCAGTAGTTAAGAGTTTTACACTACAAAGCCGTAGCATAAAACTCTTAACTAAAGTGCTAAAAAGTACACTAACACCCATAAACTACATATTAACCCCTAAGCCAAGGCCCTCCAACATCGCAAACACTAAAAGATATATTTTAACCCCTAATTATTATTATTATTATTATCAGGTATTTGTAGAGCGGCAACAGATTCCACAGTGCCCGGACATCGCCGCCACTATAATAAATATATTAACCCCTAAACCGCTGCACTCCTGCCTCGCAAACACTAGTTTAATATTATTAACCCCTAATCTGCCAGCCCTAACATCGCTGCCACCTACCTACATTTATTAACCCCTAATCTGCTGCCCCCAACGTCGCCGCCACTAAATTAAAGTTATTAACCCCTAAATCTAAGTCTAACCCTAACACCCCCTAACTTAAATATAATTAAAAGAAATCTAACTAAAAATTCCTATCATTAAATAGATTATTCCTATTTAAAATAAATACTTACCTATACAGGGAGTGCAGAATTATTAGGCAAATGAGTATTTTGACCACATCATCCTCTTTATGCATGTTGTCTTACTCCAAGCTGTATAGGCTCGAAAGCCTACTACCAATTAAGCATATTAGGTGATGTGCATCTCTGTAATGAGAAGGGGTGTGGTCTAATGACATCAACACCCTATATCAGGTGTGCATAATTATTAGGCAACTTCCTTTCCTTTGGCAAAATGGGTCAAAAGAAGGACTTGACAGGCTCAGAAAAGTCAAAAATAGTGAGATATCTTGCAGAGGGATGCAGCACTCTTAAAATTGCAAAGCTTCTGAAGCGTGATCATCGAACAATCAAGCGTTTCATTCAAAATAGTCAACAGGGTCGCAAGAAGCGTGTGGAAAAACCAAGGCGCAAAATAACTGCCCATGAACTGAGAAAAGTCAAGCGTGCAGCTGCCAAGATGCCACTTGCCACCAGTTTGGCCATATTTCAGAGCTGCAACATCACTGGAGTGCCCAAAAGCATAAGGTGTGCAATACTCAGAGACATGGCCAAGGTAAGAAAGGCTGAAAGACGACCACCACTGAACAAGACACACAAGCTGAAACGTCAAGACTGGGCCAAGAAATATCTCAAGACTGATTTTTCTAAGGTTTTATGGACTGATGAAATGAGAGTGAGTCTTGATGGGCCAGATGGATGGGCCCGTGGCTGGATTGGTAAAGGGCAGAGAGCTCCAGTCCGACTCAGACGCCAGCAAGGTGGAGTACTGGTTTGGGCTGGTATCATCAAAGATGAGCTTGTGGGGCCTTTTTGGGTTGAGGATGGAGTCAAGCTCAACTCCCAGTCCTACTGCCAGTTTCTGGAAGACACCTTCTTCAAGCAGTGGTACAGGAAGAAGTCTGCATCCTTCAAGAAAAACATGATTTTCATGCAGGACAATGCTCCATCACACGCGTCCAAGTACTCCACAGCGTGGCTGGCAAGAAAGGGTATAAAAGAAGAAAATCTAATGACATGGCCTCCTTGTTCACCTGATCTGAACCCCATTGAGAACCTGTGGTCCATCATCAAATGTGAGATTTACAAGGAGGGAAAACAGTACACCTCTCTGAACAGTGTCTGGGAGGCTGTGGTTGCTGCTGCACGCAATGTTGATAGTTAACAGATCAAAACACTGACAGAATCCATGGATGGCAGGCTTTTGAGTGTCCTTGCAAAGAAAGGCGGCTATATTGGTCACTGATTTGTTTTTGTTTTGTTTTTGAATGTCAGAAATGTATATTTGTGAATGTTGAGATGTTATATTGGTTTCACTGGTAAAAATAAATAATTGAAATGGGTATATATTTGTTTTTTGTTAAGTTGCCTAATAATTATGCACAGTAATAGTCACCTGCACACACAGATATCCCCCTAAAATAGCTAAAACTAAAAACAAACTAAGAACTACTTCCAAAACTATTCAGCTTTGATATTAATGAGTTTTTTGGGTTCATTGAGAACATGGTTGTTGTTCAATAATAAAATTAATCCTCAAAAATACAACTTGCCTAATAATTCTGCACTCCCTGTAAAGTAAACCCTAAGCTAGCTACAATATAACTAATAGTTACATTGTAGCTAGCTTAGGATTTATTTTTAGTTTACAGGCAAGTTTGTATTTATTTTAACTAGGTAGAATAGTTATTAAATAGTTATTAACTATTTAATAACTACCTAGCTAAAATAAATTCAAAAGTACCTGTAAAATAAAACTTAACATAAGTTACAATTACACCTAACACTACACTATAATTAAATAAATTAACTAAATTAAATACAATTAGCTACAATAAATTATCTAAAGTACAAAAAAAACCCCACTAAATTACAGAAAATAATAAACAAATTACAGATATTTAAACTAATTAAACCTAATCTAATAGCCCTATTAAAATAACCCCCCCCCCAAAATAAAAAAAAACCCTAGCCTAAACTAAACTACCAATAGCCCTTAAAAGGGCCTTTTGCGGGGCATTTCCCCAAAGTAATCAGCTCTTTTACCTGTAAAAAAAATACAAACAACCCCCCAACAGTAAAACCCACCACCCACACAATCAAATCCCCAAATAAAATACTATCTGAAAAAAACTAAGCTTCCCATTGCCCTGAAAAGGGCATTTGGATGGACATTGCCCTTAAAAGGGCAGTTATCTCTTTTGCTGCCCAAAGTCCCTAACCTAAAAATAAAACCTAACTAACCCCCTGAAGATCAACTTACCGGGAGACGTCTTCATCCAAGCCGGGCGAAGTGGTCCTCCAGATGGAAAGAAGTCTTCATCCAAGCCGGGCAGAAGTGGTCCTCCAGACGGGCAAAAGTCTTCATCCAGACGGCATCTTCTATCTTCATCCATCCGGCGCGGAGCGGGTCCATCTTCAAGACATCCGACGCGGAGCATTCTCTTCATCCGACGACTAACACAGAATGAAGGTACCTTTAAGTGACGTCATCCAAGATGGCATCCCTTAGATTCCAATTGACTGATAAAATTCTATCAGCCAATCGGAATTAAGGTAGAAAAAATCCTATTGGCTGATACAATCAGCCAATAGGATTGAAGTTCAATTAGGTTTAGGGGTTAATAACTTTAATATAGTGGCGGCGACGTTGGGAGCGGCAGATTAGGGGTTAATAAATGTAGGTTGGTGGCGGCGATGTTAGGGCCGGCAGATTAGGGGTTAATAATATTTAACTAATGTTTGCGAGGCGGGAGTGTGGCAGTTTGGAGGTTAATATGTTTATTATAGTGGTGGCAACGTTGCGGGCAGCAGATTAGGGGTTAATAAGTGTAGGTAGGTGGCAACGACTTTGGGGCGGCAGATTGGGGTTAATAAATATAATGTAGGCGTCTGCGATGTTGGGGGCAGCAAATTAGCGGTTCAGAAGTATAATGTAGGTGGTGGCGGTGTCCGGAGCGGCAGATTAGGGGTTAATAATTATAATGTAGGTGTCAGCGATGTCGGGGGTGGCAGATTAGGGTTAATAAGTGTAAGATTAGGGGTGTTTAGACTCGGGGTTTATGTTAGGGTGTTAGGTGTAGATATAACTTGTATTTCCCCATAGTAATCAATGGGACTGCGTTAAGGAGTTTTACGCTGCTTTTTTACAGGTGTTAGACTTTTTTTCAGCTGGCTCTCCCCGTTGATTTCTATGGGGAAATCGTGCACGAGCACGTTACACCAGCTCACCACTGATTTAAGCAGCGCTGGTATTGGAGTGCGGTAATGAGCAAAATTTTGTTCAACGCTTACTTCTTTTCTTTTAATGTTGGGGGCAGCAAATTAGCGGTTCATAAGTATAATTTAGGTGGTGGCGGTGTCCGGAGCGGCAGATTAGGGGTTAATAATTATAATGTAGGTGTCAGCGATGTCGGGGGTGGCAGATTAGGGTTAATAAGTGTAAGATTAGGGGTGTTTAGACTCGGGGTTTATGTTAGGGTGTTAGGTGTAGACATAACTTGTATTTCCCCATAGTAATCAATGGGACTGCGTTAAGGAGTTTTACGCTGCTTTTTTACAGGTGTTAGACTTTTTTTCAGCTGGCTCTCCCCGTTGATTTCTATGGGGAAATCGTGCACGAGCACGTTACACCAGCTCACCGCTGATTTAAGCAGCGCTGGTATTGGAGTGCGGTAATGAGCAAAATTTTGTTCAACGCTTACTTCTTTTCTTTTAATGATGGGTTTGTAAAAACCCATAATACCAGCGCTGTATGTATGTGAGCGATGAGGGAAAACTGCTCATTAGCACCGCACAGCCTCTAACGCAAAACTCCCTTTTCACAAGTCTCTGCCACTATAGGGTACATCAAGAAAATGGAGCTCTACTCTTATAGGATACTGGACAAACTAGATTTTTACTATGCAACCTGGTCTATCTGGTCAGATAAGTTCCCAGATTAATCCACAAATATAGCACAAAGGTCTTGTATGTTATTAAATCATTACCCCCTTTTTTTTTTTTTCTCTTCCTTCCCCCTTCCACCCCCCTCCCCCATACTACCTGCAAACTATAGCTTATTCTTCAAAATCGAGACTTTCAAAACTAGTAAACACACATAATATAACCACTCACAGGAATCTATGTTTCATTAGATATAAATATGAGGTTGTAACCTAGTTTCTAGAAACATACACCTCAAGTATTTACCCTGATGTATAGCGAACATCATAAACCATGGCATGCTACTGAGGTCCATCTCTTCTTATGTGCCTTTTGTTTCAAATGTAAACTTTTGATTAGAGATTTTTCTATGCATAGGTGAGCATTACAGTAATTGTTTGCTGTACATCAAATGCTTCGATCTGTACAATGTTTCTGTTTGTTCTAAGTTTTGTTACCTCAATAAAAATAATTTAAATAAAAAATAAATAAAAAAAATCTCTAAATTAGACATTTCCTTACACAAGACCCAACTAAGATTTTAATCCACTCTCTCATCCTTTCCCGCATTGACTACTGCAACTCCATCCTCTCTAGTATCTCTAGCTGCCGTCTAGCTCCTTTACAATCCATAATGAATGCTTCTGCCAGGCTCATCTTCCATACATGTTGATCTTCATCTGCTGCACCTCTCTGACAATCCCTTCACTGGCTTCCTCCTGCCTCCAGGATTAAAAACAAAATTCTGACTCTGACATACAAAGCTCTAAACTGCACTGCTCACCCCTACAACTCAAACCTTGTCTCCAGATACTCTCCCTCCCATCCCCTTCACTCTGCTCATGATCTCCTACTCTCCTCCATTCTTGTAACCTCCTCACGTTCCCTTTTACAGAACTTCTCCAGACTGACTACCATCTTGTGCCTCACTCCAAAAGACTTTCCCCTAATTTTGTAAGTTTCAAGTGGTCCCTGCGCTACTATTCAGGGATGCAAACAACCTACACTAACCTTTCCTAAGTCCATTTCTATCCCCTTGAACCCCTTAGAATGTAAGCCTATGAGCCCAGCTGTTTGTAGATCACCTTCATAAGAGCCGACTATTTGATCCATATAAATCTTAACTTGTATACCGCCTATGTTTATAGCGCTGCGGAATCTGTTGGCACTCTAAAAATACCTGATAATAATAATAAGAAATAATAATGGTTGATTGCTATTATTTCAAACATAAATATATATTTGAAAGTATATGTTTATGTTTAAAATAATAGAAAGCATCATTACATACCTTGTGCTCTATAGATAAATAGAATGCTTTAAACAGTATGCATTGTACATGACTATGCATATCATTTAAATATTGACCCCTTAACTGTCATAACCTAAAACTAACTGTAGAAGCTAAGCCCCTACATATAAATAGGCAATATTTAAAATGATGCATTGTTATGTAGAATGCATATTGTTTAAATATTTTTATTTAAATTCAAATGCAATTACTGTTGCTTGTTGTGTTTTTTATTTGACATTAAAGACAATATAATTAAAATTAGAGTTCTACATAACTGCATGCCTGTTATGTAAAACATATAAATTAATGCTACTGACTACTATAACATAATCTATGGTATCACTAATAAACACAACAAGATAACAGAAATACATTTTAATGCATATCATTTTAGATATTGTATATCAATGCAAGGCCTGACTGCATTATATCTACAATGTTTAAAATAAAATACATGGTCATGTATAATGCATACTAGTTTAAGTATTGGATATATAAAGTAAATTGTAGATATTATGCTTGATGTATTTATTATTTTAAATATAGATACTTTTTTTAAAATAGATATTTATGTTATAATAGACAGTTGCATTATAATTATAGTATTACATAACTGCATACCTATTATGTCATAATACAACTGTAATACTAATACCCTTTGTAATACTAATGCCCTTTGTAGCATAAATAAATATTTATGTTTACAAAAAACGCACAAGAAAATATAAATTCATATTAATTTATATACAAAAGTATGCATCATACATAAGAATGCATAATATTTAAAGAAAATTGTGAATGAATGCACTTACCCCTAAGCTGCCCTAACCTAATCGCCTAATCAACCCCCATACAGGTATGGGGGTTGGTTAGGAGATTAAGACCAAATAATTGGTAACCATCAATAACCACCTAATCAACCCCCATACAGGTATGGGGGTGGTTAGGAGATTAAAGTCTACCAAATGCTAAACATCAATAATCACCTAATCAACCCCCATACAGGTATGGGGGGTAATTAGGAGATTAAAGCCAACTAATTGCTAATCATCAATAATCACCTAATTAACCCCATAGAGAAAAACCTGCAACATTGGGCCCTCTTCATCCCGGGTCCTGGTGCCAGGGGTCCATTTTTTCAGTGATGGAGGTGGAATTTGGCGGTCTTTTCTGATGCCTCTGCTCTGCATCTTCTTTTCTTCGGCTCTCTTCCATGATGGTCGCCACTGCACACTGAAATTCCGGAAGCGCAGAACCTCTTTATATAGCGGTACTACTTCAACATTTTTAATTTTTAATTCTAATTATCCTTTTCTATTAAATTATTAGAATTTAAAAAGAAAAACTTCCTTGCTAATGGCTGATTAAAATCAGCCAATAGGGATTTCTTAATTTAAAATCAGCCAATCAGTGTGTGGCGGCAACTGCATGAAGACAAGGGCCCGTGGAAGAGAGCACAAGAAAAAAAAGACATGTGCTTTTTTATTTTTACGTATATGGTTTTTTATTTTTACTTTTATTTTCTAGGATATGTTTTTTAGGTAGATTTTGTTATTTTGGGGTGGGCGGCAGTTACTTGTATTGTAAAGGGGGGGTTTGTAATAGCTGAAATCTCTTTAAGGCAATGCCATAAAAGGGCTATTGCAATTTATTTTAGTGTTAGGGTTTAGGGGTTTATTTTGTTTGTTTTGCGTGTTTTTTTTTATTTTGTGGGGCATGTAGATTAATGTTAGATATGATGATGTTTTTTAATTTTGGATACTGTAATTTATTATTTTTTAACTTTATTTTTTTATTCTAACTTAGATTTTTATGTAGCTTAGTGGGTTTAGATTAGAGGGGGGGTGGGTCAGGTGTTAGGTAGAGTAGGGTTAGATTGCATTTGGGGTTGTGGCAGTTTAGGTTTAATATTTTATTTTCAAGAAACTTAGATTTTATTTTATTTTTTATTTTTTAAAGTAATTAAGGGGGTTTAGTTTAGTGGGGGGGTTAGGTGCTAGGTAGAGTAGGTTAGGTTAGTTTGCATTTGGGGTATGTGGCAGTTTAGAGGTTAATAGGATAGAACTTGTGGTGGGTATGTGGTGGTATAGGGATTAATAGGATATATACTTGCGGTGGGTATGTGGGGGTATAGGGGTTAAAAGGATAAATACTAGGGGTGGGTATGTGGCGGTATAGGGGTTAATAGGATAGATACTTACAGTGGGTATGTGGTGGTTTAGGGGTTAATAGGATAGTACATGCTGTGTGTATGTGGCGGTTTAGATCTTTATTAGTGTAGTGTTAGTTTGCGAACGCGGGGTATTTCGGTTTTTGGTTATTAGGATTAGTGGTTAGGGACAGCTTTTTTATTGCAAAGGATCCTATACTATGCATCACCAATATGGACGGCGATGCTGGGTGTTGTCTATAGCAAGCGTTGCTGACCAATGGCATGTGTAATAAACTCCTAACTCCTAAAGACCGCTGCTTCATAACTTGTCCACCTGCTCTGAGGCGGCGGACAGAAATCAACCCGATCTAATACGATCAGGTTGATTAACACCCCCTGCTAGCAGCCGATTGGCTTCAAATCTGCAGGGGGCAGCATTGCACCAGAAGTTCACAAGAACTGCTGCTGCAATGATAAATGCCGACAGCGTATACTGTTGGCATTTATCGATGTGCAGCGATGTGCAGCGGACATGATACGCTACTTTGTATAATGTCTGCTCGCACATTGTTAAATATGCCCCTAAGCCTATTATATATTGTTCTTTGTTAAAAATAACAAATTAAGATTTCTAAAAAGCAAATAAAGGTGTCTTAAATCACAAACATATCTAAGTTATTGCAGCATGACCAGAGTATTTACAAAACCCTCCGGCATCTTGTGGCTAATAATTAAGAAACAGAACATCTGTTTAATAGACAGGTACAGTATGCTCCTTGTTATAATGACTTCTGGCAAAGACATAGCTATGGAATGTTAGCTCCTAAGATACCCTTCTACTCTTAAGATTACTAAAATAAAAACATGGAAATATTTTGGTTTTAGTTTGGCAGAAACTTTATTAGCTGCAAGAATTCTGAACAAATATAATGAAAAGGTTACTGATTTTGTTCTGTCATATTCTTTGTTTCTCAAATACATTAATGTTTTATGCTTTTCAGTCCAGACAGAGGAGCAAGCTGCGCTCTGTCTGCTTGAGGGTTTATCCTACAATTAACAACAGATTGTGTAATGATGCAGTGAGTAAGACAGACACAGATTGCCTTTACAGACATTTGTTTTCTACTCTGCAGTGTATTTTTGTTTTATTTCTATTGCAAGTAGAGATAGACAGAACATATCAATTTAGGTGTACATTTTACAAGCTCTAAAGGCCTCATTTGTTTTTACTTCTTGTATTTTTTCATCCAAAATCTGGATTTAGGATGGGCACATATCTATATTTTGAGATTAGAATGTCAGAATAAATGTTCCCCTTGACATTCATTCTGCTAAACAAATATAGAATGAATGTTATCATATAAATGTAAAATGATCACATTTGAATATAGAAGGTAACATTTAAATAGAATGAATGTTAAAGGGATAGTATACTGTAAAATTAATTTCTCTTTGATATGTTTTCAATTATTATTATTATTATTATTATTATTATAATTATTATTATTGGTTATTTGTAGAGCTCCAACAGATTGCACAGCACTAATTATTTGTTATACTAGCTGCAGGGTTTAAAATGTATTGGGAATCCTTCCTTGAGGTATTTTTGTGTATGAAATAGCTGTTTCTGCTAAATGAAACAACAAACAAATACAGGGCTAGGTTACAAGTGGCATGCTAACGTTTGTTCGCGAGGTATATTGAAATATCATGGGTGTTTAATTAGTTTTACGTTTGTTGTTAGTTGAAAGTAAAGAGCGCAATCAAATTTAACACTTGTCGTAAAGGGTTAGGGAATAAAAGTTGCACCAAACACAACATAAATACATTAAAATAAACTTTTAATAAATACTATATCATAAAAAATAGTAATTCAAATAAATCAATCTCAATGGTCTTTGAATACAAAATTATTATTTATTTCATCATTTTAAAAAATAAAGACATAACGTTTTGGTACATTCCTGCGCCTTTGTCAAATGTCAACAAAATACAACAAGAAGACCTAAAAACATTGACAAACGTACATCAAATTGCACCTTATATACTTATCTAACAATAACCGTAGTTTGAGTGTCCCACCATCAAACACCTGTTAGTGACGTCATCGATCAGTGCCAACACGCGCAGCGTCATGACGTGAGTACCGGCATTGTCATGGTAACGGTATACATAAACAATGACATATGCGGTTTATTAAGAATACTAAGGTGCACAACCGGTATAAAACAATACCTATGTTGACCGCATATCACAGTCGCTCCAAAATTCCCCTACTTTTTAATAATGTGTTTTACTGTGTATTAAATGTAAATATTTAACATTTAAATACCTATATATCTATTCCTATAGATATATAGGTATATATATATATTTTACATTAACATTATCATATATATGAAAACAAAAAGACAACACATAGTGCGCTACTACCCAGCTCAAACTATTAGGTCTGAACACATAAAATACAATAACATATATATCAGAAAAGGCTATTCCACTATAAATACTTATTCACTTTTCAACTTATAAATGTTCATATATGTGTCCTTTTCTATTTGATAAAATGTTATATCTGGATTGATCGTGCGAGTTCCTTATCCTTATATCCCTTCTATTCAGCGTGTTCTATAGTGCAGCTTCTCAGCACAGTCCCATCAATGACTCGTTTAACAAACAGCTGAAAATATAAAGATAGAGAAGCGCAGCACACTCTAAGTGTAATCCGTCTGATAATAACTTTAAAAGTCCCCTTCCCTGAGTATTACTCACAAGACAGTTCTGTACAGTGTGTGCATCGGTTGTATACAACCATGTAGTTTGTTTGATCCCACCGTTCGTCAGCTCCACCTGCTTCTATGACGTCTGGAATGACTGTCCAACCGGAGGGCTTGTTTCTCTTTCAAACCAGGATCCGCAGTCGAACATAAATGAATGGGGTGATACTCCAGTGTTTAAATAAAACACGTTTATTCCAAGTATCCTATATTATAAAAGGCCAAGTGTGTTTGTCTGAAGCC
This sequence comes from Bombina bombina, assembly GCF_027579735.1. NCBI lineage: Eukaryota > Metazoa > Chordata > Amphibia > Anura > Bombinatoridae > Bombina > Bombina bombina. Next base: position 61,283,270 of record NC_069501.1, read on the forward strand.
GTCATGCGCAGTAGAGACTGCGCGCGGACAAACACACCTGGCCTTCAGCTGCAGAGTAGTGCGCACTGCGGAAGCTGCCTGGTGGGGGCGTGACGGCGTCAGGCGTGCCGTGATGGGGGCATGGCCGGCGGGCGTGATGAGGGGGCTTGGCCTCATGGGAGCGCGCAGGAGGGGCGTGGCCGGCGGGAGAGACCCAGAGGAAGAAAGGAAAGAATTTAGAAAGAAAGCGAGCAGAAGAGGGGGGAAGAGCAAAAGAGGGAGAGAGAGCGCAAGAGAGTGGTAGAGAAAGAGGGGGAGAGAGAGGGGGGAGAGAGAGCTCAAAAGAGAGGAGGGAGAGAGAGAGAGCTCAAAAGAGAGGGGGGAGAGAGAGCTTAAAAGAGAGGTGGGAGAGAGAGCGAGCGCAAAAGAGAGGGGGAGAGAGCGCAAGAGAGGGGGAGAGAATGCAAGAGAGGGGGAGAGAGAGCGCACAAAAGAGGGGGAGAGAGAGAGCTCAAAAGAGAGGGGGGAGAGAGCGCGCAAAAGAGAGGGGGGAGAGAGAGCGCAAAAGAGGGGGGGGGAGAGTTTAAAAGAGAGCGCAAAAGAGGGGGAGAGAGCGCAAAAGAGAAGGGGGAGACAGAGTGCAAAAGAGGGAGAGAGAGAGCAAAAGAGGGAGAGAGAGAGCGCAAAAGTGAAGGGGGAGACAGAGTGCAAAAGAGGGAGAGAGAGAGCAAAAAAGAGGGGGAGAGAGCACAAGGGGGAGACAGCACAAAAGAGAGGGGGAGAGAGCACAAAAAAGAGGAGGAGAGAGCACAAAAAAGAGGGGGGAGAGAGCGCAAAAGAGTGGGGAGAGAGAGCTCAAAAGAGAGGGGGGGGGAGAGAGGGGGGGGGAGAGAGAGTTTAAAAGAGAGGGGGAGAGAGAGTGCACAAAAGAGAGGGGGAGAGAATGCAAAAGAGAAGGGGGAGAGAGCGCAAAAGAGGGGAAGTGAGAGTTCAAAAGAGGGGAAGAGAGAGTAAAAGAGAGGGGGAGAGAGAGAGCAAAAGAGAGGGGAAGAGAGAGCAAAATAGAGGGGGAGAGAGAGCAAAAGAGAGGGGGAGAGAGAGCAAAAGAGAGGGGGGAGAGAGAGCGCAAAAGAGGGTGGAGAGAGAGCAAAAGAGGGAGGAGAGAGAGAGCAAAAGAGGGGGAGAGAGCAAAATAGGGGAGAGAGAGAGCAAAAGAGGGCGAGAGAGAGCAAGAGGGGGAAGAAAGCAGATGAGGGGGGAAGAGAGAGAGAGAGCAAATGAGGGGAGAGAGCAAAAGAGGTGGGAGAGAGAGAGCAAAAGAGGGGGGAGAGAGAGCACAAGAGGGGAGAGAGAGCAAAAAAGGGGAGAGAGAGAGAGCAAAAGAGGGGGGAGAGTGCAAAATAAGGGGGAGAGAGAGAACTCAAAAGAGAGGGGGGAGAGAGAGAGATCGCAAAAGAGAGGGGGGAGAGAGAGGGAGGAAGGGTTGGAACCGCGGTACCTAAAAAATTGGCCCGTGTAAACGGGCTTTAGGACTAGTGCAATATAATAAAATAGGATGACTTACAAATATCGGTCTCTCCGCTCACCCTATGGGTGCCCACAATTTATGAGCCCGGGTAGCCTCCCTGAGACCTAGTTAAAATATATAGAACTTTCTCTATATATTTTAACTAGGTCTGAGGGAGGCTACCGGGACTCATATATTGTGGGCACCCATAGGGTGAGCTGAGAGACCGATATTTGTAAGTCATCCTATTTTATTATATTGTATACTTGGAATAAACGTGTTTTATTTAAACACTGGAGTATCACCCCATTCATTTATGTTCGACTGCGGATCCTGGTTTGACAGAGAAAAAAGCCCTCCGGTTTGACAGTCATTCCAGATGTCATAGAAGGAGGTGGAGCTGACGAACGGTGGGATCAAACAAACTACATGGTTGTATACAATCAATGCGCACACTGTACAGAACTGTCTTGTGAGAAATACTCAGGGAAGGGAACTTTTAAAGTTATTATCAGACGGATTACACTTAGAGCGTGCTGCGCTTCTCTATCTTTATATTTTTCAATTATCTTATATATATATATATATATATATATATATATATATATATATATATATATATATACATATATACATATATATATATATATATATATATATACAAATATATTTTAAAAATAAAAAAATATCTTTTTCTATATGAAGAACATGTAAAATATGTGTAACGTGCTTCAGGTTGCATGCTTTGGGTCTAATGCAGTGTCGGGTTTGTGCACATGAAGAACTATTACATTTGAATAGCTTTTGAATAGTGATTCTCATAGAGTTACAATGAAAATTTGCATATTACATTTGATAAAGCAGTTTTTTTAAGCAAATTAAAATACATATGTAAATTGTGTACAATATTCATTATTTTTAACAAATTTTCTGAAATATTTCAGATCCTTAATCTGGGCCAGGCCAAGTTCTGAAGAATAACATTAACAATTTTAGTTGTGAATTACCTTACCAAGAAAGGAAAAATTAGAACCAAAACAACATATGTCCTAACTATTATAATCTGCATACTTGAATTTTACATGAACTTTATATGAATCAGTGCCTATTTGATACAGTTTTTATTCAAGGTCAGCAATATTCTTGTTCATATTGATTCTCTCAAGTCTTTCTGCAGGTCAATAACTTGCCATGGGGTCCCCTGGGAGATCGTATGTGTTTACTGCAAACTGATTGTGTTTGATAGTAACAGACAAACAAAAGATGAAAAGTCAGCGCTTCTGAAATCTAAGGATCTAAATATAGCTATATAAAAGAAGAGGTAATTGCAAAAAAGAATTCTGTGATTATATAAATATAAATATCACAATAAAAGACATATGGTGAACAACGTTCCCAGTATGAAAGTGTCCAATGTTCACAACAATGTACACAATCCAGTACCTTAAAAGTTGGTTGTCCGCAAAGTTTTGTAGTTGCAAAACCGCACAATGGAAAATGAACAAGGATAAATGATAATCCCAAGGCAGGTAAGTGCCGTGAAGTCTTACTCCCAGAGTGTTGCTCCCAATCCACCGTCCTATGATGAAGCTAGACGTTTCTCTGCTCTTTTAATAACCTGGCAATGTGCTGAGAGTCATCAGTTATGCGCAGGGCTGGCACGTGCTAAAAAAAAATAACTTATGGGTCTGTTTGATGCATAACTGATGCCTTGGGATTATATTTGATGTGCAATTTATACTTTTTTATTCTGGTACGCTAAATATCATTTTTTTATGTTTTACATTGTTATTTAAAAGTCTTCACTTGAGTCCAGGTTGTGCTTCTCCTTTTCTATATTTTTGATAGTAACAGACTGACATAAGAAAGACTCTGTGTTGCTGTTATGTATTTGTATAGTAAAAGCAGTTCCATTTAATTTTATAAGCCATACTAACTCACAGGTAGATTATGAGTTATGCGTGCTATAGGGAATTTAACGAACACAAGAAAAGTTGCGTTATTTAACCCTCTATAACGCAGCCATTACAAGTTTTGAAACAGCCGGCTTGTGCGTGCGATATGGTGGTTTTAAGCTCCATACTGCACAAAATGCAAGCGCTGTTTTGACGTGCTTGTGCACGCTTTCCCCATAGATATCAATGGGGAGAAGGTGTCAGAAAACAAACTAACACCTGCGATCGCGGAATGAAAAGCTCGGTAACGCAGCCCCATTAATGTCTATGGGGTAAAAAAAGATACGTTTAAACCTAACACCCTAGCATAAACCCTAAGTTTAAACACCTCTAATCTGCCGCCCCCAACATCACCACCACCTACATAATGTTATTAACCCCTAATCTGCCGCTCCCGATATCGCCATCACTATACTAAAGTTATTAACCCCTATTCCCCTGCACCCCAACATCGCCCACACTATAATGAATCTATTAACCCCTATTCTGCCACTCCCTGACATCGCCGCAACTAAATAAAGATATTAACCCCTAAACCTCTGGCCTCCCACATCACTATCACTATCACTAAATAAACCTATAAACCCCTAAACCGCCAGCCCCCCACATCACAACAACCTAAATTAAACTATATTAACCCTTAACCCTAACCCTAAAGTAACCCTAACCCTAAAACCCCCTAACTTTTACATAATTAAAATAGAGCTAAATTAAAGTTACAATTATTAACTAAATAATACCTACAGTGGGGCAAAAAAGTATTTAGTCAGCCACCAATTGTGCAAGTTCTCCAACTTAAGAAGATGAGAGAGGCCTGTAATGTTCATCATAGGTAAACCTCAACTATGAGAGACAAAATTGGAAACAAATCCAGACAATCACATTGTCTGATTTGGAAAGAATTTATTTGCATATTATGGTGGAAAATAAGTATTTGGTCACCTACAAACAAGCAAGATTTCTGGCTCTCACAGACCTGTATCTTCTTCTTTAAGAGGCTCCTCTGTCCTCCACTCATTACCTGTATTAATGGCACCTGTTTGAACTTGTTATCAGTATAAAAGACACCTGTCCACAACCTCAAACAGTCACACTGCAAACTCCACTATGGTGAAGACCAAAGAGCTGTCGAAGGACACCAGAAACAAAATTGTAGACCTGCACCAGGCCGGGAAGACTGAATCTGCAATAGGCAAGCAGCTTGGTGTGAAGAAATCAACTGTGGGAGCAATAATTAGAAAATGGAATACATACAAGACCATTGATAATCTCCCTCAATCTGGGGCTCCACGCAAGATCTCACCCCATGGGGTCAAAATGATCACAAGAACGGTGAGCAAACATCCCAGAACCACACGGGGGGACCTAGTGAATGACCTGCAGAGAGCTGGGACCAACGTAACAAAGGCTACCATCAGTAACACACTACGCCACCAGGGACTCAGATCCTGCAGTGCCAGACGTCTTCCCCTGCTTAAGCCAGTACATGTCCGGGCCCGTCTGAAGTATGCTAGAGAGCATTTGGATGATCCAGAAGCGGATTGTGAGAATGTCATATGGTCAGATGAAACCAAAGTAGAACTGTTTGGTAGAAACACAACGCATCGTGTTTGGAGGAGAGAGAATGCTGAGTTGCAACCAAAGAACACCATACCTACTGTGAAGCATGGGGGTGGCAATGGAGTGGCTTTGTAAGAAGCATTTCAAGGTCCTGGAGTAGACTAGCCAGTCTCCAGATCTCAATTCCATAGAAAACCTTTGGAGGGAGTTGAAAGTCTGTGTTGCCCAGCGACAGCCCTAAAATATCACTGCTCTAGAGGAGATCTGCATGCAGGAATGGGCCAACATACCAGCAACAGTGTGTGACAACCTTGTGAAGACTTACAGAAAACATTTGACCTCTGTCATTGCCAACAAAGGATATATAACAAAGTATCGAGATGAACTTTTGATATTGACCAAATACTTATTTTCCACCATAGTTTGCAAATAAATTCTTTCCAAATCAGACAATGTGATTGTCTGGATTTGTTTCCACATTTTGACTCTCATAGTTGAGGTATACCTATGATAAAAATTACAGGCCTCTCTCATCTTTTTAAGTGGTAGAACTTGCACAATTGGTGGCTGACTAAATACTTTTTTCCCCACTGTATTTAAAACTAAATACATACCTGTGAAATAAAACCTAAGCTAACTACAATATAACTAATAGTTATATTGTAGCTAGCTTAGGTTTTATTTTTATTTCACAGGTAAGTTAGTAAATAGTTATTAAAGGGACAGTCTACACCAGAATCTTTATTGTTTGAAAAGATAGATAATCCCTTTATTACCCATTCCCTAGTTTTGCATTACCAACACAGTTATATAAATACACCTTTTACCTCTGTGATTACCTTGTATCTTAGCCTCTGCAAACTGCCCCCTTATTTCAGTTCTTTTGACAGACATCCATTTTAGCCAATCAGAGCTTGCTCACTGGAACACCACGTGCGTGAGCACAGTGTTATCTATATGATAAACGTGAACTAACACCCTCTAGTGGTGAAAAACTGTCAAAATGCCCTGAGAGAAGAGGCGGCCTTCAAAGGCTTAGAAATTAGCATATGAACCTCCTAGGTTTAGCTTTCAACTAAGGATACAAAGAGAACAAAGCAAAATTGGTAATAAAAGTAAATTGGAAAATTGTTTAAAATGACATTCTCTATCTGAATCATGAAAGTTTATTTTCGACTAGACTGTCCCTTTAACTATTTACTAGGTACCTAGTTAAAATAAATACATACCTGTGAAATAAAACCTAAGCTGTCTTACACTAAAACCTAACATTACAAAAAATTAAAAGCACTAAAATTACAAAAAATAAAAAAACTACCATTTCAAAAAGTAAACGAAAGTATCCAAAAAAATAAAAATTATTCCTATTCTAATACCCTTTAAAAAAAAAACACCACAAAATAAAAAACCCTAATCTATAATAAACTACCAAGGGCCCTTAAAGGGGCCTTTTGTGGTCCCTTAAAAGGGCATTTTGTCAGGCATTGCCCTATAGTTAACAGTTCTTTTGCTAAAAAAGAAAATCAAACATAACAGTATACAAACCCCAGCCCCCCAAACCCACAAATAAAAATAAAGTAAAACCTAATCTGCCCATTGCCCTGAAAAGGGCAATTGTATGAGCATTGCCCTTAAAAGGGCATTCAGCTCTTTTGCTGCCGATGAAAAATAATAAATGGCTATTCTAAAAAGAAAAACCCACCCCAAAACAAAAACAAAAAACATTACAAGAAATAACAAACGCATTATCAAAAATAATAACAATTATTCCTATCCTAATACCCATTTAAAAAACTTGCACAATTGGCATTTGTATGAGCATTGCCCTTAAAAGGGCATTTAGCTCTTTTTCATTGCCCTGAAAAGGGCATTTAGCTCTTTTACGAAAAGCCCCAAACCCTAAACTAAATAAAAGACCCACCCAAAAAAGTTTAAAAAATCTTAACACTAACCCCCAAAGATCCACTTACAATTGCTGAAGTCCCGCTTGAAGGATCTTCATCCCGGAGGCTCCATCTTCATCCAGGCGGCTCCATCTTCATCCAGGCGGCTCTATCATCATCCAGACGCCTCCATCTTCATCCAGGCAGCATCTTCTATCTTCATTCCGGCTGCGTCTTCTATCTTAATCCCCGCGGCGCAGATCGGGTCCATACTGCCGCCGTATACTGAATCTTCAATGTAAGGTATGTGATTCAGAATGGCGTCCCTTGCATTCCTTTTGGTTATGAGAGCTACTGAGCTACTGGTTATGAGAGCTACTGAGCTACTGGCTATTGGTAGTTTATTGTAGGCTAGGGGTTTTTTATTTTGGGTGGGCTTTTTTATTTTTTTAGGGCTATTAGATTAGGTGTAATTCTTTTTTATTTTTGATAATTTTGTTTGTTATTTTTCGTAATTTAGTGTTTGTTATTTTTTGTAATTTAGTATTTTTTATTTTTTGTAATTAGATAGTTTGTAATTTTTATAGTAGTGTAATATAGTTTATTTAATTGGTAGTTAGTTTAATTTTAGTTTAATAGTTATATTAGTTTAATTGTTAGTTTAAACTTATGTTTTTTAATTTGACAGGTAAGTTTTAATTCAATATAAGATAAGGAAATTGTAATTTTAATATAAAGTTAGGGGCGTTAGGTTTAGGGGTCACTAGTTTAAATTAGTTTATTGTGATGAGGGGGGCTTTCGGTTTAGGGGTTAATAGTTTAATATAGTATATTTTGTTGTGGGGGGCTTGCGGTTTAGGGGTTAATAGGTTTATTATAGTGGCGACGGTATAGTGGCTTAATAACTTTATTATAGTGGGAGCGATGTGGGCGGAAAGCAGATTAGGGGTTAATTATATTTAAATAGAGTTGGTGATGCGGGAGGGGGTGGTTTAGGGGTTAATAACTTTATTATAGTGGTGACGATGTCGGAGAGTAGCAGAATAGGGGTTAATAAATGTTATTAGTGGCGGCGATGTCGGGAGCGGCAGATTAGGGATTACTAACTTTAATATAGTATTTGTGATGCAGGAGGGCCTCAGTTTAGGGGTTAATATGTAGTTTATGGGTGTTAGTGTATTTTGTGACACTTTAGTTATAAGTTTTATGTAACAGTTTCGTTGCGTAAATTTCATAACTACTGCTTTCAGATAGCGGTACAGATCTTGTCTTTATAGGCTGTAACCAAGCCAGAATGCAAAACTTATAATGGCAGCTATATAAAAGAGTGCGGGACTTACATGGCATTACAGGCTAAAAGGCGTGCGGTACGGCTATACCTACAGGTCTTGTATTGCCTGCGGTGCTGATTTAATGCTGATTTAATTAATGCTGATTTAATTACCTTTTTTCAGTGTTAAAATCAAACTCAAAACTTGTAATCTAGATGATAGTGGGTTAGATCACAAGTGGAGCACATACAAAGAATGGGCAGAGAGAGTTATATTATGTAGCAGGTCATATTTGTTTCTTATTTTATAATTCAGTTTCAAGCTTTTCAAGCTTTTTTTAAAAGTACATGATACTAAAACATTCACCTAGATTACAAGTTTTGCGTAAATGTTTTAATGCTGAAAAATTTCAGTGTTAAAACAGCACTGCAGCCATTAAAAGTCTTGTCGGTATAGCTGTAACGCAAGCCTTTTAGCCTGTAATGCAACGTCAGTCCCGCACACGTAAAAATTATGATTTTTCATGGGACTTCCATAGCCCCGGTATAACAAATTTTGACCCACTAACATTACAAACCCCCAGCGGTAAGGCTAAAAAGCTTGCGTTTGCAGCCTATACCGACAAGATCCGTTAGCAATCTGAGAGCAGTAGTTGAGTTTGACGTTACAAAACTGTTACACAAAACTCATAACTAAACTGTCACAAAGTACACTAAACACCCATAAACTACCTATTAACCCCTAAACCGAGGCCCTCCCACATCGCAAATACTATATTAAACTTATTAACCCCTAATCTGCCACTCCCGACATCGCAGCCACTAATAAAATTTATTAACCCCTATTATGCCGCTCCCAGACATCGTCGCTCTGCCGCTCCCAGACATCGTTGCCACTATAATAAAGTTATTAACCCCTAAACCGCCACCCTCCCGCATCGCAGACACTATATAAATATAATTAACCCCTAATCTGCACCCGCCCACATCACCCCCACTATACTAAAGTTATTAACCCCTAATTCCGCTGCCACTATAATAAACCTATTAACCCCTAAACCGCAAGCCCCCCACAATAAAATATACTAAATAAACCTATTAACCCTAAACCGAAAGCCCCCACATCGCAATAAACTAATTTAAATTAGTAACCCCCTAAACCTAACGCCCCCCTAACTTTATATTAAAATTACAATTTCCCTATTTTAAATTAAATTAAAACTTACCTGTCAAATTAAAATAACTAACGGAGAGATTACGAGTCTTGCGTAAGCCTTAAAAAGCAGCGTTGAGAGGTCCCAACGCTGCTTTTTAACGCCCGCTGGTTATACGAGTCTGGCAGGTACAGGTGTACCGCTCACTTTGTTTCCGCGACTCGAGCTTACCGCCAATCCCCTTACATCAATTGCGTATCCTATCTTTTTAATGGGATTTGACTAACGCTGGTATTACGAGTCTTGGAAGAAGTGAGCGGTACAGCCTCTCCTGTCAAGACTGATACCGCATTTAAAAGTCAGTAGTTAAGAGTTTTATGGGCTAACGCCATAACATAAAACTCTTAACTAAAGTGCTAAAAAGTACACTAACACCAATAAAGTACCTATTAACCCCTAAACCGAGGGCAACACCCCACATCGCAAACAATAAAATAAAGTTTTTAACCCCTAATCTGCCGACCGGACATCGCCGCCACTTTAATAAATAAATTAACCCCTTACCCGCTGCACTCCCGCCTCGCAAACACTAGTTACATTTTATTAACCCCTAATCTGCCGTCCCTAACATCGCCGACACCTACCTACATTTATTAACCCCTAATCTGCCGCCCCCAATGTCGCCGCTACTATATTTAATTTATTAACTCCTAACTCTAAGTCTAACCCCCCCTAACTTAAATATAATTTAAATAAAACTAAATAAAATTACTACAATTAAATAAATTATTCCTATTTAAAATTACTTACCTATAAAATAAACCCTAATATTTACATTTTAGCTATTTTAGGATTTATTTTATTTTACAGGTAACTGTATTTATTTTAACTAGGTAGAATAGTTATTAACTATTTAATAACTACCTAGCTAAAATAAATACAAAAGTACCTGTAAAATAAATCCTAACCTAAATTACAATTACACCTAACACTACACTATCATTAAAATAATTACCTAAATTACCTACAATTAACTACAATTAAATAAAATAAACTAAAGTACGAAAAAAAAATACAGAAAAAAAAAATAATTACAAGAATTTTAAACTAATTACACCTAATCTAATCCCCCATATAAAATAAAAAAGCCCCCCAAAATAAAAAAAATCCCTACCCTATACTAAATTCCAAATAGCCCTTAAAAGGGCCTTTTGCGGGGCATTGCCCCAGAGTAATCAGCTTTTACCTGTAAAAAAAAAAAGACAATACCCCCCAATATTAAAACCCACCACCCACACACCCAATCCTACTCTAAAACCCACCCAATCCCCCTTAATAAAACCTAACACTAACCCCTTGAAGATCACCCTACCGTGAGACGTCTTCACCCAGCCGGGCACAAGTGGTCCTCCAGAGGGGCAGAAGTCTTCATCTGATCCGGGCAGAAGAGGACCTCCAGAGGGGCAGAAGTCTTTATCCAAGCGGCATCTTCTATCTTCATCCATCCAGAGCGGAGCGGGTCCATCTTGAAGCCAGCCAACGCGGAGCATCCATCCAGACCGACGACTACACGATGAATGATGGTTCCTTTAAATGACGTCATCCAAGATGGCGTCCCTTGAATTACAATTGGCTGATTGGATTCTATCAGCCAATCAGAATCAAGGTAGGAAAAATCCAATGCGAGCTCAATCCTATTGGCTGATTGGATCAGCCAATAGGATTTTTCCTACCTTAATTCCGATTGACTGATAGAATCCTATCAGCCAATTGGAATTCAAGGGACGCCATCTTGGATGACGTCATTTAAAGGAACCGTCATTCGTCGTGTAGTCATTGGTCTGGATGGATGCTCCTCATCGGCTGGCTTCAAGATGGACCCGCTACGCTCAGGATGGATGAAGATAGAAGATGCCACCTGGATGAAGACTTCTGCCCCTCTTGAGGTCCTATTCTGCCCGGATCAGATGAAGACTTCTGCCCCTCTGGAGGACCACTTGTGCCCGGCTGGGTGAAGACATCTCACGGTAGGGTGATCTTCAAGGGGGTATTTTTTTTACAGGTAAAAGAGCTTATTACTTTGGGGCATTGCCCCGCAAAAAGCCCTTTTAAGGGCTATTTGTAATTTAGTATAGGCTAGGGATTTTTTTATTTTGGGGGGCTTTTATATTTTATTAGGGGGATTAGATTAGGTGTAATTAGTTTAAAATTCTTGTAATTATTTTATTTTTTTCTGTAATTTAGTGGGGTTTTTTTTCGTACTTTAGTTTATTTTATATAATTGTAGTTAATTGTAGGTAATTTAGATAATTATTTTAATGATAGTGTAGTGTTAGGTGTAATTGTAATTTAGGTTAGGATTTATTTTACAGTTACTTTTGTATTTATTTTAGCTAGGTAGATTTAGGGGCTAATAAATGTAGTTAGTTTGTGGCGACATTGGGGGCGGCAGATTAAGGGTTAATAAATATAATGTAGGTGGCGGCGATGTTGGGGGCAGCAGATCAGGGGTTCATAAATATAATGTAAGTGGCGGCGGTGTCCAGAGCGGCAGATTAGGGGTTAATAATATAATGCAGGTGCCGGCGATGTTGGGGGCAGCAGATTAGGGGTTAAAAAGTGTAAGATTAGGGGTATTTAGACTCGGGGTTCATGTTAGGGTTTTAGGTGTAGACATAACTTTTATTTCCCCCGTAGGAATCAATGGGGCTGCATTAGAAGCTGAATGCTGCTTTTTTGCAGGTGTTAGGTTTTTTTTCAGCCAAATCAGCCCCATTGATTCCTATGGGGAAATTGTGCACGAGCACGTTTAGCCATCTTACCGCTACCGTAAGCAGCGCTGGTATTGAGGTGAGATGTGGAGCTAAATTCTGCTCTACGCTCACCTTTTTGCGGCTAATGCCGGGGTTAAAAAAACCTGTAATACCAGCGTTACTTTAGGTGAGCGGTGAGGGAAAACTAAGAGTTAGCAACGCACCCCTGTTACCGCAAAACTCGTAATCTCGGTGTAAGTTTAAACTAACAATTAAACAAATATCACTATTAAACTAAAATTAAACTAACTACCAATTAAATAAACTAAATTACACATTTAAAAAATAAAAAAAAAATAAAAAAGACTATATTACAAAAAAATAACAAACACTGTATTACAAAAAATAACAAACAAAATTATCAAAAATAAAATAGAAGTACACCTAATCTAATAGCCCTTTAAAAATAAAAAAGCCCACCCAAAATAAAAAAACCTAGCCTACAATAAATTACCAATAGCCCTTAAAAGGGCCTTTTGTAGGGCATTGCCCTAAGTTAAACAGCTCTTTTACCTATAAAAAAAATACATAGACCCCCACAACAGTAAAACTCACCACCCAACGAAACCTCCAAAATAAAAAACCTAACTCTAACAAAAACCTAAGCTACCCATTGCCCTGAAAGGGCATTTGTATGGGCGTTGCCCTTAAAAGGGCATTTAGCTCTTTTGCACTGCTCTGAAAAGGGCATTTAGCTCTTTTATGAATAGCTCAAACCCTAAACTAAAAAAAAAAAAAACACCCAAAAAAACTTAAAAAATCCTAACACTAACCCCAGAAGATCCACTTACAGTTGTTGAAGTCCTGCTTGAAGGATCTTCATCCCGGCGGCTCTATCTTCATCCAGGCGGCATCCTCTATCTTCATTCTGGCGGCACCTTCTATCTTCATCCCGGCGGAGCGGGTCCATCCTGAAGACATCCGTTATGGAGCATCCTCTTCATACGGTTGCCACTGTATACTGAATCTTCAATGCAAGGTACATGATTCAAAATAGCGTACCTTGCATTCCTATTGGCTGATTTGATTTTTGAAATTCAAATCAGCCAATAGGATGAGAGCTACTAAAATCCTATTGGCTGTTCAAATCAGCCAATAGGATGAGAGCTGCTCAAATCCTATTGGCTGTTCAAATCAGCCAATAGGATGAGGGCTACTGAAATTCTATTGGCTGATTTTAATAGCCAATAGAATTTCAGTAACTCTGAAATTTTTTAGATATTTTTTTTTATTTTGTGTGTTTGGGGAGGTGGGGGTTTGTAATGTTAGTGGGACTTTGTATTTTTTTTCAGGTAAAAGAGCTGTTTATCTTAGGGCAATGCCCTACAAAAGGCCCTTTTAGGGCTATTGGTAGTTTATTATAGATTTGTTTTTTTATTTTGGGGTGTTTTTTTTATTGGATATTAGAATAGGAATAATTGTTAATATTTTTGATAATTCGTTTGTTATTTTGTGTAATGTTTTTTTTCTTTTTGGGGTGTGTTTTTATTTTTAGATTAGGGGTTGGGCATTTTATAAAAGAGCTGAATGCTCTTTTAAGGGCAGGAAAAAGAGCTGAATGCCTTTTTAAGGGCAATGCCCATACAAATGCCCTTTTTAGGGCAATGCGTACATAAGGTTTTACTTTATTTTTATTTTGTGGATTTGGGGGTGGGGTAGTTTATTATAGATTAGGCTTTTTTATCTTGGGGTGGGTTTTTTATTTTTTTAAATGGTATTAGAATAGGAATCATTTTTATTATTTTGGATAATTTAGTTTGTTATTTTTTTGTAATGGTAGTTTTTTTTATTTTTTGTAATTTTAGTCTTTTTAATTTTTGTAATGGTAGTTTTAATTTTTGTAATGTTAGGTTTTAGTGTAAGGCAGCTTAGGTTTTATTTCACAGGTAAGTTTGTATTTATTTTAACTAGGTAGTTATTAAATAGTTAATAACCACTTACTAACTAGTCTACCTAGTTAAAATAAATACAAACTTAAAACTTGGTCCTGGAAATGACAAAAAAGAAGAGGCGCTCTGGTGCAGATAAACCCAACAATAAGTGAGATTTCCAAAAGGAAGAAATACTGATACTCACAAAGATATTTGCACTTCCAGTGCAATAATCCGCAAGCCGAAGCTTCAGAGCCGTTCGGCTGACTCTTTCTCTCCCGATATGCTCCCGGCAATAGTCAGGCCCCTAAGAGGAATGAAGCATAGGACACCTTTGGTGCAGATCACCCTGACCAATATCGAACTAACAACAGTGGGTAGATGTATATACTCACAAGCGTGTGTGCACAAACAGTGCAATATCGGGCGGACCGAAACTTTATAAAGCCGTTCGGCTGACTTCCAACAAAAGTGGCTGTTACTCTCGAATATCCAGTAGAAAGAATAGTTCAAAGCAAGGTAGAACAATGTAAAAACTTTTATTAAAAATCGTAAAACTTTGCTACGCGTTTCTCGGCTGCACGCCGTTTCATCAGGCTCATAAATTTAGTGAACTACCTTGCTGTCTTAAAAAGGCTGAGTTAACCAATGGAAATGGTTTACATGTTACACACCTACCATAACATGTGCATTAATCAATTTAGTGCTACGCCTCTCACAGGTACTGGATAACTAACAGAATTGTGTTTCAGCTGTCAATAACACATTGTTGCAAATAGTGATATGTTAACATACATTTTTAGCAACATTATACAGATAAACATAGTGAAAAAACTCTTCTTATATTTGATACACAACATATATACAATAGTCTGAATTTTAGATACATGAAATGTACGGGTGAAAACCCTATAAATTCTAAATTTCAGGGGTCCCCCCCTGCTAAATATATATGCTCTGTTTACATTTGACCCTCACTGTGGTATTACTAGATGTCCTAAAAAAATATAAATGTAATATTATCAAAACTGGGTCGTATATAATTGAAGTTATTAGAAAAAACATATGCGTACATGATACGATGCATTGTACATATACGGTATCAGCTTGATAACATAATACATGGAGGTAGTGAGTAAATATTGTGATATTCGTTTTCAATTTTAAGTTTAATGAATCTCGATATGTTTCTAAATATTTAAGATCTGTACTAATTTAATTTAGGAGATAATAACATTCTGTTGTTCGGATCTAAAAAATAATAATAATATAATTTCAAAATTCTACGTGATCCTGATTGCAACTTCAGGGCCTCCGTGTTTTTAAATGAATATTGTGATACGGTCGATAACATTAAACTAAGGTTTGGAACTCTGTAATGTGATACTATGGATTCCTAATAAGCTATCCTCTATATAGTGAATCTGATATGGTGCTAAAATAAATCAGGGTTAAAGGGGTTGTGTGAAAATGTGCCCTTTGTGTAGTGAATCTGTACGTGGCAAATGAGTTAAAAGCTTTAGACATTTTAAAAAATAACACCGAACTGATAATACGCCAGGCCGATAAGGGGGGCGGTATTGTCTTACAGAACCGTAGTGATTATATAAAAGAAGTAAACCGTATTTTGGAAGACAAGCACTATTATTCCCTCCTTAAAGAAGACCCTACACCTAGGTACCTACAGACTCTTACGGGCCTAATAAATTTTGCCCATCAGGAGGGTTTAGTATCCAAAAGAGAGAGGGAATTTTTGATTCCAAAGGAGCCTGCCTGTGCATTCTATTACCACTTGCCGAAAATCCACAAGGATACGGCCAACCCCCCGGGAAGACCCATAATAGCGGGCATAGGCAGCCTCACAGAAAATGTATCTGAATACATTGACTTCTTCCTCCAGAAATATGTCATTAATCTCGAATCATATATTAGAGATTCATCTGATCTTCTGGAGAAACTCACACATATCCCCATTACAGATGATCTATTATGGATAACCTGTGATGTAGAAGCACTCTATTCAAACATTCCTCATAATCAAGGCGTAATAGCAATCTCCAACTACTTAGAAGAAGATCTATACATCCCACCATTGCAAAAACAATTTATTTTACAACTAATTTTATTTGTTTTGCAACACAATTATTTTTTTGTTTCAAGATAAATATTTTTTGCAGATTAAAGGAACCGCCATGGGCACCAGGTTCGCCCCTAGTTTTGCAAACTTGTATATGGGAAGTTTCGAGAACCAATTCTTTTACCAATCTGAATTTGGGGCGAACCTGGTGTTCTATGGTAGGTTCATAGACGACCTTATATTTTTGTGGAATGGTACCAAAGATAAAGCAGAAGAATTTATTAATCATCTAAATAATAATGATAGGGGACTTAGATTCACAAGCTGCATCCATTCAGAGAGTGTAGTCTTTTTGGACTTGAGTTTGTGTTTTAATGGCAATGGAGGAATTGACAGTTCTACCCACTTCAAAACCGTGGATAGTAACAGTTACTTAGATTTCTCTAGCAATCATTACTATCCTTGGAAAAGGAATGTCCCATATGGGCAATTTAAAAGAATAAGGAGAAATTGTAGTTTATTAACAGACTATGACAGACAGAACCTCATTCTCAAAGAAAGATTCAAGGAAAAACACTATCCTATGGAACTTATTGAATCCAGTTACCAAAGAGCTAGAAATGAAAGAAGGGAAAATTATTTTGTCCAGAAAAAGGACAATAAACAAACACAATTAGGAGCTGACAAACCAATGGAGATTAGATTTATAACACAATTTAATAGTAATCATAGGGAAATTAAAAATATATTTCAGAAGCACTGGAGAATTCTAAAGAGAGATCCCATTCTTAATGATTTGATTGGTGATAGTCCATCTATAGTATATAAAAGGGCACCTACCCTGAAAAATATTTTAGCACCCAGTAAGGTTGTTAGACATCAAACCAATAAGACCTGTAAAATCGCGAATAAATCAAATAAGAGTCCAAATAATAGTTGTTCAATTAAGAATAGGGGTGCCTACAAATGTAGGATTTCTAGATGTAAAATGTGTGACCACATTGGTCATGGCACACTCCATTTCCATTCTCATGTAGACACCAAAACCTATAGAATTACAAGTAGGATGACCTGTGCTTCCAATTACGTTATATACTTAATATCCTGCGAATGTGGGATCCAATATATTGGTCGCACAATTAGACGCCTGAGTCATCGCTGGTCTGAACACTATTGTAGTATTCTTATAAATAAGAAATCGCATAGTGTTATTAAACACTGCCATAAAAAACATGGAGGAAATCCTAATTGTTACACGATAGTCCCGATAGAGGAGATCGAACCCTCCAACCTATACAGCAGATTCCTGAGGCTGAGGCAGAGAGAGACATACTGGATTCACAAACTGAAGACCATGCACCCTTTGGGTCTCAATCTCAATGTGGATCTAGCAGCATTCTAAGATCCATTTATTTACCACCCAAGGTGTGTCTCTCTCTGCCTCATCCTGCAGGGAATTCATTATATCAAATTTTAAGTCTAAGTTGTTTGGACTGGTGTATTCCCAAATATATACACTTTCTGCATTATACATATGTATATTGTACATATGGGGGTCTCTCTAAAGATAATATGACCTCAAAGAAACAATATAAACATCGATAAAAGAAGACCATTACACATTATTTAGGTTAATGACCAAGAAATTGAATTAAAAAACTTTAGTCATAGTAATAGATACAATCCCGATTATAATGTGACTTATTAATAAGAGCAATAGAGTAAAGGCATACACCTAATACTAAATTTCAGACATCAGTTACATATACACTTATCCACTTATATACACTATACCAATTTTTTCTAACCTAGTTATCACAATGCTATATTATTTGGCGATTTCACCATACACTCCAAATCTACTGACACTTACAAGCACAGCAACACCAACTACAAGTTGCATCATTTTTTGACATTATTATTATTATTTTATTATTTCACCAACACACACCATTTATCAATAGACATTTTTGCTACATTCACTATTAGTAGCATTATTATTTTACACTACCCTCACAATAATAATTTTGTTACACTTAGATTTAATCTGCACTAACCTTAGACATTTGCCACGTACAGATTCACTACACAAAGGGCACATTTTCACACAACCCCTTTAACCCTGATTTATTTTAGCACCATATCAGATTCACTATATAGAGGATAGCTTATTAGGAATCCATAGTATCACATTACAGAGTTCCAAACCTTAGTTTAATGTTATCGACCGTATCACAATATTCATTTAAAAACACGGAGGACCTGAAGTTGCAATCAGGATCACGTAGAATTTTGAAATTATATTATTATTATTTTTTAGATCCGAACAACAGAATGTTATTATCTCCTAAATTAAATTAGTACAGATCTTAAATATTTAGAAACATATCGAGATTCATTAAACTTAAAATTGAAAACGAATATCACAATATTTACTCACTACCTCCATGTATTATGTTATCAAGCTGATACCGTATATGTACAATGCATCGTATCATGTACGCATATGTTTTTTCTAATAACTTCAATTATATACGACCCAGTTTTGATAACATTACATATATATTTTTTTATCTACATCTAGTAATACCACAGTGAGGGTCAAATGTAAACAGAGCATATATATTTAGCAGGGGGGGACCCCTGAAATTTAGAATTTATAGGGTTTTCACCCGTACATTTCATGTATCTAAAATTCAGACTATTGTATATATGTTGTGTATCAAATATAAGAAGAGTTTTTTCACTATGTTTATCTGTATAATGTTGCTAAAAATGTATGTTAACATATCACTATTTGCAACAATGTGTTATTGACAGCTGAAACACAATTCTGTTAGTTATCCAGTACCTGTGAGAGGCGTAGCACTAAATTGATTAATGCACATGTTATGGTGGGTGTGTAACATGTAAACCATTTCCATTGGTTAACTCAGCCTTTTTAAGACAGCAAGGTAGTTCACTAAATTTATGAGCCTGATGAAACGGCGTGCAGCCGAGAAACGCGTAGCGAAGTTTTAAGATTTTTAATAAAAGTTTTTACATTGTTCTACCTTGCTTTGAACTATTCTTTCTACTGGATATTCAAGAGTAACAGCCACTTTTGTTGGAAGTCAGCCGAACGGCTTTATAAAGTTTCGGTCCGCCCGATATTGCACTGTTTGTGCACACACGCTTGTGAGTATATACATCTACCCACTGTTGTTAGTTCGATATTGGTCAGGGTGATCTGCACCAAAGGTGTCCTATGCTTCATTCCTCTTAGGGGCCTGACTATTGCCGGGAGCATATCGGGAGAGAAAGAGTCAGCCGAACGGCTCTGAAGCTTCGGCTTGCGGATTATTGCACTGGAAGTGCAAATATCTTTGTGAGTATCAGTATTTCTTCCTTTTGGAAATCTCACTTATTGTTGGGTTTATCTGCACCAGAGTGCCTCTTCTTTTTTGTCATTTCCAGGACCAAGTTTTATCCTCACGCATACTGTGGAGAGAGCCGCTGCTCGTTTTGGGGCCATCTATATCGCCTCGGAATTGTGGGACTTTCAGTATTTTCAATATATATGGACGTTTTTGTGTTGAATACAAACACCAAGGAATCCATCAAGTATTTGTCATTTATCACTTATTATTGTTGACCATCTATATATAATATCATTGTTGTATTATTGTTGTATTACATCTCACATAAAACACCATAATTAGAAGCTCCATCATAAGAATAGCATAGAATAGGCGCACCTCTTGTTTCCAAACACACTTTGCTAGTGCTGTTTCTTTGTTTCTACCATCCCTAAATACAAACTTACCTGTGAAATAAAAATATAACCTAAGCTAGCTACAATATAACTATGTTATATAGTAGCTAGATTAGGTTTTATTTTGCAGGTAAGTATGTATTTAGTTTTAAATAGGTATTATTTAGTTAAAGGACCAGTCAACACATTAGATATGCATAATCAACAAATGCAAGATAACAAGACAATGCAATAGCACTTAGTCTGAACTTCAAATGAGTAGTAGATTTTTTTATAACAAATTTCAAAGTTATGCATATTTTCACTCCCCTTGTACCATGTGATAGCAATCAGCCAATCACAAATGCATATACGTATAGTCTGTGAATTCTTGCACATGCTCAGTAGGATCTGGTGGCTCAAAAATTGTAAATATAAAAGACTGTGTACATTTTTTTTAATGGAAGTAAATTGGAAAGTTGTTTAAAATTACATGCTGTATCTGAATCATGAAAATTTAATTTAACCTGAGTGTCTTGTAACTTTAATGTAGCTCTATTTTAATTATGTTAAAGTTAGGGGGTGTAAGGGTTAGGGTTATGTTAGGGTTACGTTTAGGTTTAGGGTTAGGTTTAGGGGTTAATAGTTTAATTTACGTTGTTGCGATGTGGGGGGCTGGCGGTTAAGGGGTTAATAGATTTATTTAGTGATAGTGATGGGGGAGGCCAGAGGTTTAGGGTTTAATAGCTTTTTTTAGTTGCGGCGATGTCGGGGAGCAGCGGAATAGGGGTTAATATATTTATTATAGTGTGGGCAATGTTGTGGTGCAGGGGAATATGGGTTAATAACTTAAATATATGACAGCGATTTTGGGAGTGGCAGATTAGGGGTTAATAGATTTTTTCCAGTGGCAGCGATGTCGGGAGCAGTAGATTAGAGGTTAATAAGTTTATTTAGGTGTCGGCAATGTCGGGGGTGGCATATTAGGGATGTTTAGACGTGGGGTTTATGTTAGGTTTAAACATATTTTTTTTTTCCCATAGACATCAATGGGGCTGCGTTACGGAGCTTTTCATTCCGTGCTTCAGGTGTTTTTTTCTGACACCTTCTCCCCATTGATGTATATGGGGAAAGCGTGCACGAGCACTGCAAAACAGCGCTTGTATTTTGTGTGGTATGGAGCTTAAAATCTCCGTATTGCACACATAAGCCAAAACAAAACTTGTAATGGATGCGCTATAGGGGGTTAAATAACACAACTTTTCCCTATAGGGGGCATAACTTGTAATCTAGGTGAATGTGTTTTACGAACAAGATATTTTTAATAGCATGTCGCTGTGATGACTAATAAAACTATCTTTTTATGAAAAAAATACCGCACCTTCTAAACATTATGGGGCCGATTTATCATGGCCCGAATGGGGCCAAATACCCCTGTTTCCGTGCGAGCCTTTAGGCTCGCTGGAAACAGGAGTTAAGAAGCAGTGGTCTTAAGACCGCTGCTCCTTAAC
Organism: Bombina bombina; assembly: GCF_027579735.1. Lineage (NCBI taxonomy): Eukaryota > Metazoa > Chordata > Amphibia > Anura > Bombinatoridae > Bombina > Bombina bombina. Next base: position 61,304,583 of record NC_069501.1, read on the forward strand.
TCGTCCACTGCCTCTGAGGCTGCGGACATCAATCCGCCCGATCGCATATGATCGGGTTGATTGACACCCCCTGCTAGCGGCCGATTGGATAAGAATATGCAGGGGGCGACATTGCACAAGCATTGCACAGCGATATCTGGCGGACATGATACACTACAGAGTATCATGTCCGCCAGACATAAATAAATTGGCCCCTATATCTGAATATAGTACCGTCTCAGGATATAAAATCAACGTATATGAATCAGAAATGCTATGGATTATTAAAAATAGAGACAGCTTCTTAGCTAATCCGTTAACACAAGTAGAAAGGAAAATTAAATATTTGGGAATCTTTTTGACTAAAAATCCTGAATTTTTCGCTCCTTTGGCAAAAATGTTATGCAACTCTTAAAAGCTGGACTAGGTTCCCTCTCTCCCTGTCGGCCAAAATTACTATGATTAAAATGGTTTTGTTTCCTAAAATACTTTTTCTTTTGCAAAACTTTCCATTTTTTTACGTAGTAAATATATGCAAAAATTAAATTCATATTGTTCTAAATTCTTAGGGGGACAGAGGAAACCTCGTATCTCAATATCCAAACTTACTCACACAAAAGAGGATGGAGGATTGGCTTTGCCGAACATTAAATTTTATAACTTGACCTGTATGGCATAAGTGGCACTGGATTGGGTTACTGGAGTCAATTATATTACAAATTATGAGGAAGAAGAGGCTATTGTCTCGCTTTACTCGCTTAGGGCATTATTACATAAAACAAAAATACTGAGAAATACTATTTTAAATATAATTCTAGCATGGAATAAAGTATGTAGAATATTACAGATTGATAATACTGTTTCAAAGTTCCTTCCGATAAAGGGTAATCTTGAATTTGAACCAGGGATTGATAATTATGTATTTAAAATATGGTCTCAAAAGGGTTTAAAATATATATGCCAGCTAATAGATCCTCAGTCAAAACTCATAAAGTCATATCAGAAGCTATCTCTAGAATTCAACTTAAATAAAAGGCAATTTTTGCAAACCTACAAGTTAGACACTATCTAAATAATCAAAAATTAATAGAGTATAATACTTGGTCCCTGGGAGCTATGGAACCTGTTATCAATCTCTATCCATCAGGTATATGTTCTGTTTCCATGATTTATCTATACTATAAATGCATTTGTAATGTCCCTCGCCGTTGGCAGTTGCGCACGCATCCTCAATGGAATGTTGGCAGCGCGATGCAGCCAACAGAGCTGCATCCAGGTGAATTCAGAAAATGGCAGGGTGGTGAGAGAATCCACCGAATTTGGTTTCTTACACCACCCTGCCATTTTCGGAATCCATCGGGAGGCAAACGGAGCATTACAAAAAAAAAAACACTGCCCGCATGCAGTATAACAAAAAAAAAAAAGCGAACCTCCCACATAAAGTATTAACACCTACACCGCAAACCCACACATCACAAAATAATTAAGTAATTAACCTCTTAATCCCTTAACCGTCAACCACCCACATTGCAATAAACCTAATTACCCTATTAACCCCTAAACCGCAAAACCCCCACATTGCAATAAACATAATTAAAATATTAACTCCTAAACCGCAAAACCCACACATCGCAATAAACCTAATTACCCTATTAACCCCTAAACCGCAAAAACCCCACATCTCAATAAACCTAATTACCCTATTAAACCCCACATCGCAATAAACCTTACCACTCTATTAACCCCTAAACTGCAAAAACAAACATCGCAATAAACCTAATTACTCTATTAACCCCTTAAACCGCCAAACCCCACAACACAAATAACTAATTAAATTACTAAGCCCCCTAACCTAACACCCCCTAACCTAACACCCCCTACATTAACACAAATTAACTAAACTAAAAAAATACTAAAGTTACAAAAAAAAGCTAAGATTACAAAACATATAAAAGCTAACATTACAGAAAATAAAAAAAAACAAATTACCAAAGTTTAAAAAAAATAAACCTAATCCCTATGGCCTAGATTTGGAGTTCGGCGGTAGCCGTCAAAACCAGCGTTAGAGGCTCCTAACGCTGGTTTTGGCCGCCCGCTGGTATTTGGAGTCAGTGATTAAAGGGTCTAACGCTCACTTTTCAGCCGCGACTTTTCCATACCGCAGATCCCCCTACGCCATTTGCGTAGCCTATCTTTTCAATGGGATCTTTCTAACGCTGGTATTTAGAGTTGTTTCTGAAGTGAGCGTTAGAGCTCTAACGACAAAATTCCAGCCGCCTGAAAATAGCAGGAGTTAAGAGCTTTCTGGCTAACGCCGGTTCATAAAGCTCTTAACTACTGTACCCTAAAGTACACTAACACCCATAAACTACCTATGTACCCCTAAACCGAGGCCCCCCCACATCGCCGACACTCGATTAAAATTTTTAACCCCTAATCTGCCGACCGCCACCTACGTTATACTTATGTACCCCTAATCTGCTGCCCCTAACCCCGCCGACCCCTGTATTACATTTATTAACCCCTAACCTGCCCCCCACAACGTCGCCGCCAGCTACTTAAAATAATTAACCCCTAATCTTCCGACCGCAAAGCGCCGCCACCTACGTTATCCCTATGTACCCCTAATCTGCTACCCCTAACACCGCCGACCCCTATATTATATTTATTAACCCCTAATCTGCCCCCCACAACGTCGCCGACACCTGCCTACACTTATTAACCCCTAATCTTCCGATCGGAGCTCACCGCTATTCTAATAAATGGATTAACCCCTAAAGCTAAGTCTAACCCTAACACTAACACCCCCCTTAAGTTAAATATAATTTACATCTAACGAAATAAATTAACTCTTATTAAATAAATGATTCCTATTTAAAGCTAAATACTTACCTGTAAAATAAACCCTAATATAGCTACAATATAAATTATAATTATATTGTAGCTATTTTAGGATTAATATTTATTTTACAGGCAACTTTGTAATTATTTTAACCAGGTACAATAGCTATTAAATAGTTAAGAACTATTTAATAGTTACCTAGTTAAAATAATAACAAATTTACCTGTAAAATAAATCCTAACCTAAGATATAATTAAACCTAACACTACCCTATCAATAAAATAATTAAATAAACTACCTACAATTACCTACAATTAACCTAACACTACACTATCAATAAATTAATTAAACACAATTCCTACAAATAAATACAATTAAATAAACTAGCTAAAGTACAAAAAATAAAAAAGAACTAAGTTACAGAAAATAAAAAAATATTTACAAACATAAGAAAAATATTACAACAATTTTAAACTAATTACACCTACTCTAAGCCCCCTAATAAAATAACAAAGCCCCCCAAAATAAAAAATTCCCTACCCTATTTTAAATTAAAAAAGTTACAAGCTCTTTTACCTTACCAGCCCTGAACAGGGCCCTTTGCGGGGCATGCCCCAAGAAGTTCAGCTCTTTTGCCTGTAAAAAAAACCATACAATACCCCCCCCCAACATTACAACCCACCACCCACATACCCCTAATCTAACCCAAACCCCCCTTAAGTAAACCTAACACTAATCCCCTGAAGATCTTCCTACCTTGTCTTCACCATCCAGGTATCACCGATCCGTCCTGGCTCCAAGATCTTCATCCAACCCAAGCGGGGGTTGGCGATCCATAATCCGGTGCTGAAGAGGTCCAGAAGAGGCTCCAAAGTCTTCCTCCTATCCGGCAAGAAGAGGACATCCGGACCGGCAAACATCTTCTCCAAGCGGCATCTTCGATCTTCTTCCATCCGGAGCGAAGCGGCAGGATCCTGAAGACCTCCAGCGCGGAACATCCATCCGGACCGACGACTGAACGACGAATGACTGTTCCTTTAAGGGACGTCATCCAAGATGGCGTCCCTCGAATTCCGATTGGCTGATAGGATTCTATCAGCCAATCGGAATTAAGGTAGGAATTTTCTGATTGGCTGATGGAATCAGCCAATCAGAATCTAGTTCAATCCGATTGGCCGATCCAATCAGCCAATCAGATTGAGCTCGCATTCTATTGGCTGATCGGAACAGCCAATAGAATGCGAGCTCAATCTGATTGGCTGATTGGATCAGCCAATCGGATTGAACTTGATTCTGATTGGCTGATTCCATCAGCCAATCAGAAAATTCCTACCTTAATTCCGATTGGCTGATAGAATCCTATCAGCCAATCGGAATTCGAGGGACGCCATCTTGGATGACGTCCCTTAAAGGAACAGTCATTCGTCGTTCAGTCGTCGGTCCGGATGGATGTTCCGCGCTGGAGGTCTTCAGGATCCTGCCGCTTCGCTCCGGATGGAAGACCATAGAAGATGCTGCCTGGATGATGACTTCAATCGGATGGAAGATCCTCTTCTGCCCCGCTTGGATGAAGACTTTGACCGGATCATGGACCTCTTCAGCCCCCGCTTGGGCTTGGATCAGGACATCGGAGGAGCTCTTCAGGACGGATCGGTGAACCTGGTATGGTGAAGACAAGGTAGGAAGATCTTCAGGGGCTTAGTGTTAGGTTTATTTAAGGGGGGTTTGGGTTAGATTAGGGGTATGTGGGTGGTGGGTTGTAATGTTGGGGGGGGGGGGGTATTGTATTTATTCTTTTACAGGCAAAAGAGCTGAAATTCTTGGGGCATGCCCCGCAAAGGGCCCTGTTCAGGGCTGGTAAGGTAAAAGAGCTTGTAACTTTTTTAATTTAGAATAGGGTAGGGAATTTTTTATTTTGGGGGGCTTTGTTATTTTATTAGGGGGCTTAGAGTAGGTATAATTAGTTTAAAATTGTGGTAATATTTTTCTTATGTTTGTAAATATTTTTTTATTTTCTGTAACTTAGTTCTTTTTTATTTTTTGTACTTTAGCTAGTTTATTTAATTGTATTTATTTGTAGGAATTGTGTTTAATTAATTTATTGATAGTGTAGTGTTAGGTTAATTGTAGGTAATTGTAGGTAGTTTATTTAACTATTTTATTGATAGGGTAGTGTTAGGTTTAATTATATCTTAGGTTAGGATTTATTTTACAGGTAACTTTGTTATTATTTTAACTAGGTAACTATTAAATAGTTCTTAACTATTTAATAGCTATTGTACCTGGTTAAAATAATTACAAAGTTGCCTGTAAAATAAATATTAATCCTAAAATAGCTATAATATAATTATAATTTATATTGTAGCTATATTAGGATTTATTTTACAGGTAAGTATTTAGCTTTAAATAGGAATCATTTATTTAATAAGAGTTAATTAATTTCGTTAGATAAAAATTATATTTAACGTAGGGGGGTGTTAGTGTTAGGGTTAGACTTAGCATTAGGGGTTAATACATTTATTAGAATAGCGGTGAGCTCCGGTCGGCAGATTAGAGGTTAATAATTGAAGTTAGGTGTCGGCGATGTTAGGGAGGGCAGATTAGGGGTTAATACTATTTATGATAGGGTTAGTGAGGCGGGTTAGGGGTTCATAACTTTATTATAGTAGCGCTCAGGTCCGCTCGGCAGATTAGGAGTTAATAAGTGTAGGCAGGTGTCGGCGACGTTGAGGGGGGCAGATTAGGGGTTAATAAATATAATATAGGGGTCGGCGATGTTAGGGCAGCAGATTAGGGGTACATAAGGATAACTTAGGTGGCGGCGGTTTACGGAGCAGCAGATTAGGGGTTAAAAAAAATATGCAGGGGTCAGCGATAGCGGGGGCGGCAGATTAGGGGTTAATAAGTGTAAGGTTAGGGGTGTTTAGACTCGGGGTACATGTTAGAGTGTTAGGTGCAGACGTAGGAAGTGTTCCCCCATAGGAAACAATGGGGCTGCGTTAGGAGCTGAACGCTGCTTTTTTGCAGGTGTTAGGTTTTTTTTCAGCTCAAACAGCCCCATTGTTTCCTATGGGGGAATCGTGCACGAGCACGTTTTTGAGGCCGGCCGCGTCCGTAAGCAACTCTGGTATCGAGAGTTGCATTTGCGGTAAAAATGCTCTACGCTCCTTTTTTGGAGCCTAACGCAGCATTTGTTTGAACTCTCGATACCAGAGTTAATTTTATGGTGCGGCCAGAAAAAAGCCCGCGGAGCGTTAACAGCCCTTTTACCGCCGAACTCCAAATCTAGGCCTATGAAAATAAAAAACCCCCTCAAAAATAAAAACACCCCCTAATCTAAGAATAAACTGCCAGTAGCCCTTAAAAAGGCTTTTTGCAGGGCATTGCCCCAAGATGAACAGCTCTTTTACAGAAAAAAAAGTCTAAGTCCCCCTAACAGTAAATCCCCCACCCACCAAACCCCCCAAAATAAAAGAACCTAACACTAAAAAACCTAAACTACCCATTGCCCTGAAAACTACCCATTGTTCTGATTTAAATAGCCAATAGAATTTCAGTAGCTCTCATCCTATTGGCTGATGTGAACAGCCATAAGGATTTGAGTAGGTTTCATCCTATTGGCTGATTTGAATTTGAAGAATCAAATCACCCAATAGGAATTCAAGGGACACCATCTTTAATCGCGTACCTTGAATTCACTATTCAGTGTACGGCGGCAATCGTACGAAGAGGATAATCCATGTTCCATGGCGCCACGGTCGCCGGTCTTCAGTTCCAGGGTCGCCGGGTCTTCAGCTCGGCGGTCATCGGTCTTCAGCTCCGCTCTCCCCTCCACGCCTGATTGTTCCTGGAAGAAGAAAGAAGAGGTCACCGCTTGGAAGAAGACTTCACCGCCTGGAACACAACCTTCTCTGCCGGACTTCAGGAACGGTGAGTAGCAACCTGGGCGTTAGACTTAGGATTTTTAAAGGGTTTTTTTTTTGGGGGGGGGGGGGCGGGGGGTTGTTTTATTTAGATGAGAGATGGGCAGTAAAAGAGCTAAATGACTTTTTAAGGGCAATGCCCAAACAAATGCCCCTTTTAGGGCAATGGGTAGTTTAGGTTTTTTAGTGCTAGGTTCTTTTATTTTGTGGGGTTTTACTGTTAGGGGTACTTAGACTTTTTTTCTGTAAAAGAGCTGTTTATCTTGGGGCAATGTCCTGCAAAAAGCCCTTTGAGATTAGGGTTTTTTTTATTTTGGGGGGGCTTTTTTATTTTCATAGGGATTAGGTTTAATAATGTAAACTTTGGTAATCTGTTTTTTATTTTCTGTAATGATAGATTTTTTTATTTTCTGTAATTTAGGTTAATTTAAATTTAGGTTTAATTTTTAATTTTTTAGGAGTTAGACTATCTGTTTAACTTAGGGCAATGCCCTACAAAAAGCACTTTTAAGGGCTATTGGTAGTTTAGCATTAAATTAGGGGGTGTTTTTATTTTGGGTGGCTTTTTTATTTTCATAGGGATTAGGTTTTATTTTTTTAATTTTGATAATTTGTTTATTTTTTCTGCATTTTTTTTTAATTTAACAAAACATAGACTGAGAGGGGAGAGAGAGCAAAAGAGAGGTGAGAGAGAGCTAATGAGAGGGGAGAGAGAGAGAGCAAAAGAGAGGGGGAGAGAGAGCAAAAGAGAGGGGGGGAGAGCTAATGAGAGGGGAGAGAGAAAGCAAAAGAGAGGGAGAGACAGAGAGCAAAAGAAAGGGGGGGAGAGAGCAAATGAGAGGGGAGAGAAAGCAAATGAGAGTGGAGAGAGAGAGCAAAAGAGAGGGGGAGAGAGCAAAAGAAAGGGGGGAGAGATCAAAAGAGAAGGGGGAGAGAGAGCAAAAGAGAGGGAGAGAGAGAGAGAAAAAGAGAGGGGGCAGAGATCGCAAAAGAGAGGGGGGAGAGAGAGCAAAAGGTGGTGGTGAAAGAATCCACCTGGATGGTTTCTTTCACCACCCTGCCATTTTCGGAATCCACCTGTTTCCAAAAATGGCAGGGTGGTTCCGTCACCACAATCGACTGCCCTTTTGAAAATGGCAGGGTGGTTCGGTGGTTCCGTCACCACAATAGACTGCCCTCTGGGCAGGCTTTCCCACTAGTAAAACTATAATATCACAGGACGCTAAGTGCAAATTGAGTGATCTTTTTCAAAAATGGTCTAATGATATTCAAGACTTGAATTTTAAATGTTTTAGAAAACATTTCTCCCGGGTTGCTAAATATACCCCTGCTATTTCAGTGAGAGAAGCTCATACTAGATTAATAAACAGATCTTACATCACTCCTAGTTTGTTGGCTAAATGAAAAGAGAGTGAGGGAAAATTATGCTCTTGGTGCAGTGTCCCAAGTGCAAATATACTGCACGCTTTCTGGCTATGTCCCAAACTCCAGAAATTCTGGTTACAAATTGCTTTCTGGCTAAATAATTTTCTAAATAGATCTCAAATATTTTTCTTAGTTAACCAAAGTACTTACCAAAATAAGCAGTAAATTAATACTGCAATCTTAACAGCCAGACAAATGATCCTGAGGACATGGAAAGATAAAAAGGCACCATACCTCTCGGCCTTTATTAAAAACATGATACATCAATTCATTATAGATCAACATGACCCAATGATTCATATGGAAAATAAGTTGAGAGCCTTTCTAAATAAATGGAATAAGGTGATTATGTCGCTCCCTCCTGAGACCCAAATACAGATCTTGTATCCATTTCATGCCTCTCCTCTCTTTCGTCAACTGATACAGCTAGATTGTTATTCTCCACACTGGAGACAGTTTTTTTTGTTGAATTACCTTTTTTTTTTTATGTGTTTGTATTAGACGTGAACAGCGAAAAATTTGTTTCTGTTCGTTTCAGACCAATTCGGATTTTTTCAAATTTAGTTTCGGATCGATTCAAATTTGTATACATTCGAATGTATTTGTTTCGTATTCAAATTAATTTGGATGTATTCGTTTTGGATTTGATTCGTAAATTCGGAAGTTTGGTATGTGTTATGCTGATTCAGATGGTTCCAAGTTACACAGAATTATTTCACTGTTCTATCTCACTAAATCTCACTAAATGTAATTTTTATACTGAATTTTGATTAGCATATGGCCATTTGAATGTAACAAATAAATCCAAACTAATATGGATGTATTTGTTACAAATGCTTTCGGATTAGTTAAGTTTCGTTGCTAGGGAAATTCAGAAATTCAAATCGTTTCGAATCTCTGAATTTGGCGAATTTGTCCGAATTTCGATTCGGAACGAAACGCACATGTCTAGTTTGTATGTGTTCCATTAAAAATAGGAAAGGACCCATCAGAAGACAAATTCATGTAGGTGATAATACAATTCTTTTTTGTTTTTTACATTTTATGATTTGAGGCATATTATAAACATATGAGATATATGAACTTGATATTTTCAATTGCCTCACTACTTATTGTTTTTGTTTGTATTCCTATCTTGTTATTGTATCCTGATGCGAGAAACATTATGAAATAATAATTGCTTGTCTGTATTTTTCAAATATTGTACTCATGCTCATATTTTCTTTTTGTCCCTATTTCATTAAAAATAATGTTTAAAATGTTTTGCTTTTTTTTGTGTGAGAGTTGTTAATCAGCCATTCAACAGTAACTAGGACTCAGTTGTACATATCATACACTTCCTGTTAGTTTGATTGTCATTTTAAACAACTTTTATGTAATGCTTTTTCACACACACACACACGTACACATATTAGAAACACGTACATACACATATACACACACTCGGACACATATACACACTCATACATACATACACACACACTCACATATACATAATTACACTCACATATACATACACACACACACATATTCACACACATAGTCACACACGTACACACATATACACACACTCAAACACATATACACACTCATATATACATACACACACATATACATAATTACACTCACATATACATACACACACACGTACACACACACATATTCACAGACGTACACACATATTCACACACATACACACACATATACACACACACTCAAACACATATACATACTCATATATACACACACACACTCACATATACATAATTAAACTCACATATACATACACACACTCACCTATACATAATTACACTCACATATACATACACACACATATACATTATTACACTGACATACACATACACACACACACACATAAACATAATTACACTCACATATGCATACACACATATACATAATTACACTCACTTATACATACACACACATATACATAATTACACTCACATATACATACACACATATACATAATTACACTCACATATACATAATTACACTCACATATACATACACACACATACACATAATTACACTCACATATACATATACCCACACACACATATATACATAAATACATTTACATATACATACACACACACATATACATAATTACACTCACATATACATACACACATATACATAATTACTCTCACATATACATGACCACACACACAAATATATATATAATTACACTCACATATACATACACACACATATACATAATTACACTCACATATACATGACCACACACACAAATATATACATAATTACACTCACATATACATACACACACACATATACATAATTACACTCACATATACATACACACACACACATAAACATGATTACACTCACATATACATACACACACTCACATATAAATACACACACACACTCACATATACATAATTACACTCACATATACATACACACACATATACATAATTACACTCACGTATACATACACACACACACTCACACTCACACACAAAAGTGTATAAACATAAAAGAAAATGTTTGCGTAATATGATTCAATAAGCTCAAAGTATTTCACTGTCTGCAGAAACCGATATATGTGGGCATCACTCATGAGTATTAAAGATGTATCTGCTTAAACTACTTTCCATTTATCAATATGGAAAGGAACTTTTATAATAAAAGACCAGGGGCGCGATCCGATATCGATCGCAGTTTGCGGCGCAAGCGAGGGAACCGGCGTCGCCCGCAGTTTCAGCTCACAACTCGAGCCATCCCATATAGGTCGCCGTCAGATGCTAACGTGCCGTAAGTCTCACAAACCAGCGATGTCCAGAAATCTGTGTAAGTACAAATTTCTGGCGTCGCCAGTGACTTGCGGCACGTTAGAAACTGCCGGCGCCTATAAAACCTGACTAAAGTTTAAAACACCCGCACTGTCTAACACGCCTCCCTAACATAGCCCGCACTGTCTAACACGCCTCCCTAACATAGCCCGACACGTCTAACCCTCTATCCGCTATCCCCCCTCACTAGCCTAACAATAAAAAAGCTATTAACCCCTAAACCGCCGCTCCTTTACCCCGCCGCAACCTAATAAAGTTATTAACCCCTAAACCGCCGCTCCCGTACCCCGCCGCCAGCTATATTATATCTATAACCCCCTAAAGTGAGCCCCTAACACCGCCGCCATCTATATTAAAATTATTAACCCCTAATGTAAGCCCCTTACACCGCCGCCATCTCTATTAAAATGATTAACCCCTAATTTAATCTACCTACCCCGCCGCCAGCTATATTATCTATATTAACCCTAAGTATATTATAGTTAATATAGGTATTACATTATATATATTAACTATATTAACCCTAATTATATTAGGGTTAATATAGTTAATATAGTTACTATAGTATTTATATTAACTATATTAACTCTATCTAACCCTAACTAAATTTATATTAAATTAATCTAATTCATTTATAAACTAAAATATTCCTATTTAAATCTAAATACTTACCTATAAAATAAACCCTAAGATAGCTACAATATAATTAATAATTACATTGTAGCTATGTTAGGGTTAATATTTATTTTACAGGTAAATTGTTAATTATTTTAACTAGGTATAATAGATATTAAATAGTTATTAACTATTTAATATCTACCTAGTTAAAATAATTACCCAATTACCTGTAAAATAAATCCTAACCTAAGTTACAAATACACCTACACTATCAATAAATTTAATAAACTACAAACATCTATCTAAAAATACAATTAAATTAACTAAACTAAATTACAAAAAAAAACAAACACTAAATTACAAAAAATAAAAAAAAGATTACAAGATATTTAAGCTAATTACACCTATTCTAAGCCCCCTAATAAAATAATAAACCCCCAAAATAAAAAAAATTCCCTGCCCTATTCTAAATTCAACAAATTTCAAAGCTCTTTACCTTACCAGCCCTTAAAAGGGCCTTTTGTGGGGCATGCCCCAAAGAATTCAGCTCTTTTGCATACAACAAATACAATACCCCCCCCCCATTACAACCCACCACCCACATACCCCTATTCTAAACCCACCCAAACCCCCCTTAAAAAAGCCTAACACTACCCCCCTGAAGATCTCCCTACCTTGTCTTCACCACACCGGGCCGAACTCCTGATCCGATCCGGGCGATGTCTTCCTCCAAGCGGCAAAGAAGAATTCTTCCTCCGGCGATGTCATCCTCCAAGCGGCAAAGAAGAATTCTTCCTCCGGCGACGTCTTCCTCCAAGCGGCAGCAAAGTCTTCATTCTTCCGGCGGCATCTTCAATCTTCTTTCTTCGCTCCGCCGCCGCGGAGCATCCATCCCGGCCGACTGCTGAACTTGGAATGAGGTACCTTTAAATGACGTCATCCAAGATGGCGTCCGCCGAATTCCGATTGGCTGATAGGATTCTATCAGCCAATCGGAATTAAGTTAAAAAAATCTGATTGGCTGATAGAATCAGCCAATCAGATTCAAGTTCAATCCGATTGGCTGATCCAATCAGCCAATCAGATTGAGCTCGCATTCTATTGGCTGTTCCGATCAGCCAATAGAATGCGAGCTCAATCTGATTGGCTGATTGGATCAGCCAATCGGATTGAACTTGAATCTGATTGGCTGATTCAATCAGCCAATCAGATTTTTTTAACTTAATTCCGATTGGCTGATAGAATCCTATCAGCCAATCGGAATTCGGCGGACGCCATCTTGGATGACGTCATTTAAAGGTACCTCATTCCAAGTTCAGCAGTCGGCCAGGATGGATGCTCCGCGGCGGCGGAGCGAAGAAAGAAGATTGAAGATGCCGCCGGAAGAATGAAGACTTTGCTGCCGCTTGGAGGAAGACGTCGCCGGAGGAAGAATTCTTCTTTGCCGCTTGGAGGAAGACATCGCCCGGATCGGATCAGGAGTTCGGCCCGGTGTGGTGAAGACAAGGTAGGGAGATCTTCAGGGGGGTAGTGTTAGGCTTTTTTAAGGGGGGTTTGGGTGGGTTTAGAATAGGGGTATGTGGGTGGTGGGTTGTAATGGGGGGGGGGGTATTGTATTTGTTGTATGCAAAAGAGCTGAATTCTTTGGGGCATGCCCCACAAAAGGCCCTTTTAAGGGCTGGTAAGGTAAAGAGCTTTGAAATTTGTTGAATTTAGAATAGGTCAGGGAATTTTTTTTATTTTGGGGGTTTATTATTTTATTAGGGGGCTTAGAATAGGTGTAATTAGCTTAAATATCTTGTAATCTTTTTTTTATTTTTTGTAATTTAGTGTTTGTTTTTTTTGTAATTTAGTTTAGTTAATTTAATTGTATTTTTAGATAGATGTTTGTAGTTTATTAAATTTATTGATAGTGTAGGTGTATTTGTAACTTAGGTTAGGATTTATTTTACAGGTAATTGGGTAATTATTTTAACTAGGTAGATATTAAATAGTTAATAACTATTTAATATCTATTATACCTAGTTAAAATAATTAACAATTTACCTGTAAAATAAATATTAACCCTAACATAGCTACAATGTAATTATTAATTATATTGTAGCTATCTTAGGGTTTATTTTATAGGTAAGTATTTAGATTTAAATAGGAATATTTTAGTTTATAAATGAATTAGATTAATTTAATATAAATTTAGTTAGGGTTAGATAGAGTTAATATAGTTAATATAAATACTATAGTAACTATATTAACTATATTAACCCTAATATAATTAGGGTTAATATAGTTAATATATATAATGTAATACCTATATTAACTATAATATACTTAGGGTTAATATAGATAATATAGCTGGCGGCGGGGTAGGTAGATTAAATTAGGGGTTAATCATTTTAATAGAGATGGCGGCGGTGTAAGGGGCTTACATTAGGGGTTAATAATTTTTATATAGGTGGCGGCGGTGTAAGGGGTCAGATTAGGGGATAGATAAGGTAGATGGCGGCGGTTTTAGAGGCTCACAGTAGGGGGTTAGTTTATGTAGATGGCGGCGGGGTCCGGGAGCGGCGGTTTAGGGGGTAATAACTTTATTAGGGATTTCGGGGGGGGGGGGGGGATCGCGGTTGACAGGGAGATAGACATTGCGCATGCGTTAGGTGTTAGGTTTATTTTAGCAGATCGCGGTTGACAGGGAGATAGACATTGCGCATGCGTTAGGTGTTAGGTTTATTTTCTAGTTAGTTTAGGGAGTTACGGGGCTCCAATAGTCAGCGTAAGGCTTCTTACGGCTGCTTTTTGTGGCGAGGTGAAAATGGAGTAAGTTTTCTCCATTTTCGCCACGTAAGTCCTTACGCTGCATATTGGATACCAAACTGCGCGGGTTTGGTATACCTGCCTATGGCCCAAAAAACTGTGGGCGACGGCAGAAATATACGGGCGTAACTTCTAGGTTACGCCGTATATGTGATACCAAATCCGCGCAAATATTGGCGTCGCCGGCTTTTGCAGGCGACGATTTATATCGGATCGACCCCCAGGGCTAGATTACAAGTGAAGCGCAATCAATAGCTCATGTTGTATTATCTTGTACTCCATTTGTAATGCTCAATGCTAGAGTGATATCGTACATAATACTGCACTCTACCATAGAAGTCTATTATGTGAAGGTCATGCACATGTGAGCACATCTTAAACTATTGCTTGAGCAATAAAAAATATATCTGTACTTGTAAAATGAGCACTTCTGATTGCGATCAAGAAATGTTAACGCACAATAGTGCTAATATTTTTTGCCCGCCACTTTTAATTTGGCCACATTGTAAAAGATGCTGTCTAACAAATAACGAAGTAAAGAAATGTACAGTTTTATTCAAAATTACATATAGTGCATGTGCTATTCAAATTCATGCTTAAATTACAGGACACTTCCCAAGATGCATGTTTGCTGCAAAAAATAATATAAGCTTGTTTCCAAATATCTGGGAACCATTTTTTATGGAATTGCATTTTTTTTTTTTTTAAATCACACAGCAGTTAAAACACACAGCAAAATACCTCTGTCTTTTTCCTAGACAACTCCATTGTAAACAATGGTGTAATGTGCCAAAACAGAAGCACGCACAGAAAAGGTATCGACATTTAACCCCATTTACCCAAAAAGACATATATATATATATATATATACATTGTGCCGTACTTTGCACAACGTTTATATATGTCTGAGCTTCAGGAAGCTCCAGCAGTCTCAGCAGTTAAGTTACAGCCGAGAGCTGGAGTTCCTGAGCTCCAGCCATCTGCCCGCATATGGAACCGGAGTGCGATCGGTCCTCTGGTTATATAAGAGTGCAGATGCCTGATCGTAACAGATGGTGACACTGTGTGTTTCACCGTCTGTAACAATCATTTGCTGATGCCGGCAGGAGGGCAGGAGGCGGGTGGGCGGCCCAGCAGGGAGGGGATAAGGGAGTGGGAGGGCCTTACACTACAGAAAATATAAATAAAATGACAGGGAGGGATGGGGCATATTATATATATATATATATATATATATATATATATATATATATATATATATATATATATATATATATATATATATATATATATAGGCAAACTGTTGCCACTACCTAAAATGGTGGTGACCAGTGATGGGAAAGGGAGGGAAAGAGCTGTTTGGAGGGATCAGGGGGTGGTAAGTGTCAGGTGGGATTGTAATCTCTGCACTAAAGCTAAAGCTAACCTTATAAGTATCCTAATTACCTCCTTCACTGCCAGGAACAATAGAAGTGTGGTGCAGAGCTGCAATTGAGGCCTTCTAATTACCAAAAAGCAATGGCAAAGCTATATATGTCTGCTATTTCTGAACAAAGGGGATAACAGAGAAGCTTTTACAACCATTTGTGCCATGATTGCACAAACGGTATGTAAATGATTTCAGTGAGACACTCAAAGTTTGAGAAAAAATTTAAGATTTTTTTTATTTGATCAAATTTGGCTGTGAAATGTTGGTATGAAATATACCAAAATGGGCCTAAATCAATACCTTAGGTTGTCTACTTAAAAAATGTATATAGTTTTGACAGGTAAATAAGAAAAAAAAAACATGGCTCTATTTCTGTTTAAATGGAGTGATAGCAAAAATGCTAAACATTCTCTGGTATTTGGGGCAAATTTTTCTCTGAAAGTCCCAGTAGTGACAGGGTTAAAACCAATTCCTCCTCAGAGAACCTAGTAGCAACTCTTACATATTACACCTAGAAATGTTACAGAAAAAATAGTTAGCATTTTATACTTACATTTAACTTGCTGTTTGGTAAAATCTTTGATAAAATACACTTTTATAGTTTTGACGAGTTTTTCCACATATGTGTCCATACTGATGACTTATGGCCCCTATCAATTTGTTGAAAGTGATTTTGAGTATTCTCAAACACAGAAGATATCAGACGGAAGTGCACAAGCTTAAGTGCTAAAGATTACACACCTTTAATTTTATACAAACATTGGAATTTATACCAAGTTAAATGTATTAAACTCCACTCAAGTTAATTAAATGACTCTTCTCTTGAGCTCATATTACAAGATGAAAGTAAAAAGGTATTACTTGACCGAAAGCTTTAGGCATGCTAACATCTGGAGGTCTGATAGCATGGCCAGGCTAAATCCCTCTCCTCAAAGACTTCTTCGGGGCATGCTACTAATCCCCAAAGCATAAAGCTTGAAAGTGCACTAAAGCAAAAGATATAGATAGATAGATAGATAGATAGATAGATAGATAGATAGATAGATAGATAGATAGATAGATAGATATGTTGCATATATACACCCATATAGAAAATATGTGTGTTTTTGTGTGTGTATTTGTGTGTGTGCCTATGTACATAAACTTACACATACATATATGCATATATATGTACAAATATGCACACATATACCTGTATAATACATCTCTGACCCCTTTCCAATGTGGTAAGCCAAAGGTGCACTATGAAATAGTTTAGTTTTGTTCTTCACTCAGAATAAAATTAAATATATATATTATTATTTTTAATATATCTCTCGTATATACTGTATGTGTGAGTGTGCATTTGTGTATATGTACATACACACACACATATACATATATATATATATATATATATATATATATACAGTATATATATATATATATATATATATATATATATATATATACACACACACACATATACCTGTATAATACATCTTTGAGCCCTTCCCAGTGGAACATCTTGGCCTTTTTGGGAATTTGCTCCCAAAATGTTTTTGCTTTTTGACCAAATTGTAAGCTGAGTTTCTCTAGTGATCAAAAAGCTATATAATTTTAACCAAAACGCTTCCAAAAATGGACTATTCATGTGTGAAGTACAGATTTTCAAAATAGAAACTGGTCTCCCGAAAATGACACATCCAACAGCCCTTTTAACCCTTTGTGCACTCTGCAAGGGAAATACTAATTTGCATGTATGTCATCATAATTCATCATCAACACACAGTAACTATATCATTGCACTACAAGACACTAACATCTACAAATGGTGTGTTAATTTTTTTTATTATTAATATTTGATTGTAAGGGGTAAATTTATCATGGTGCGGACAGACATGATCTGCTATAACAAATCATGTCCGCCGCACATTGATAAATGCCTACAGCATACGCTGTCGGCATTTATCACTGCACCAGCAGTTCTTGTGAACTGCTGGTGCAATACCGCCCCCTGCATTGCGGCCAATCGTATTCGATCGGGCTGATTGCTGTCTGCCACTTCAGAGGTGGCGGACGAGTTAAGGAGCAGCGGTCTTAGGACCTCTGCTTCTTAACTTCCGCTTCAGTTGAAACTGAAGCGGAGTGGGTCGGAAGCAGCATTCACTGCTTTATAAATTGATCCCTTAGTCTCATTCACACTGTCATGACTGTTATGTTTTTAAAGGAGGATGCGTAATCTTGACTGTCGTAGATAACTATTGCAGTCTGTTTCCATCCGCACCACTGCTAACCCATTGGAATGCGTCTTTTAGGTTGTCAGAATGGGCAGATTGTGCACTATTTTGCTATCGCTATATGGTCGCTTTGTAACTTTCACAAGTATTTCTTTAAACAATATTTATTTCTATTGTTTGCAAAAGCACTGTTTCCATTTAGGCGTAAACTGAAAACAAAATTGCGACTATGAGTGCTGCAAAACACTTATAATATATATGTATATGTTTATATATATATATACATCCTATGACCCTCCAAAACTCAAAGTCCTGGGTGCTCACCAGTTACCCTTAAATAAGATCTTGCCTTTGTGAATGAGTTTTTACATGCCTCCATTCTTGACAGTTCCTTTCAAAGTGTCTGTGCCTAAATTACTGAACTTGCAATCTTAATAAAACATTCATAACCATGAGTTCAGTAATGTAGAAGCAAGCAGCTTTAAAACATTGCTACCATATATGCAAACTTTGAGCCTACATAGGTATGCTCTTCAACAAAGGAAACCAAAAGAATGAAGTCACTTTGATAATGGAAGTATACTAGAAGGTTTTGTAAATCATCATGCTCAATCATGAAAGTATGACTTTTTTTCCCCTTAACTCAATTATTGAAATGCTTTATTTATTTATTTTAAGATTATTTAATTCTTTGTAAATTAGCATCACATTTTTTTTTTCTATTAGGCTAATTTTAGCTGCATACTTTGTTCTTTTGAGAAGCTGTGCACTTTAAATATGACTGAGGGAATATATCAAGGGCTTAGAATTAAAATACCTTCACTTTTTATTGTAGCGACACGGAATGCTGCCTTAGCTGTTCAAATGCCTCTGGCTTCGCTAGTCACATCATGGTCCCTGCTGTGGAGTGTAGATTCAATGTCCTTTATTGAACTGTGGTCTGCTGGTTTTGTTTGACTTTCCTCAGGCTGATTTCCATACTGAAAAGCAGAACTGCTAGAAACGTTCTTGTTGACAGCAAATGTTTTAGGTGTTTGTGTTTAATCTATTTAAAGTTATCACTTTGAAAGAGACAATGCAGTGGCTCTGTTAAGTGTAACAAAATTTTATTATTTTACAGATATTTACAATTAATTTACTATGATGCTAAATCTAAGACTTGTAAAATTATCAGGAAATTAATCTGAATAGTGAAAATCGTCACTTTGGCTCATGTTTATTGTGCTATATAACTTTATTAAATAAAGCGAAAAAGGTGGCTGCACAAACACCGACCTGACTTGTAATTTTGAATTCAGTTTCTGTAACGGTAATGGTGCTTAACCTTTGAGTCCTACAGAAGCAAGCCCTGGCAACTGACCAATCCTCAAAAAACTAAATAACTAAAATAAAAACCAAACAACTAAAAACAGACAATTTGCTAGAAAGAAACCATTTTTATTTATGCTAGTTTAGATAATAAACACCATTATTATATTAATATTGAAGATGTGAGCATATTTCTTTCTAATGGCAGTAAGAGTCCACAAATTCATTCATTGCCTATGGGAATTCAACAACTGGCCACAAGACAACCCAGGCAAAGCATTAAGTATCCCTCCCACTTCCCCTACCTTCTCAGTAATTCTTTGCCTTGTCTACAATGAGGCAGGCAGAGAGTGGTGCTCTGATGAAAATTATATTTACATCTTCCTTAATGGATTGTTTCCTGCAAGAAAGAACAGGGGTATGTTTAGTAACCATGTAATCCTCTTAGTAAAAGTATTGGTGAGAGTCCACCTCTGGATGTTGCAGGGAAGCTTCCCATGCCTCCTTCCATTTCTTAATGCTAACACCCCTCCATGCATCCAGTGTTAGTTACACTGCTTTCCTTTGTCTCTTAGGTCCCTGTCAGATGGAAGATTTTACTGTTAGACCTGGAAGTGCTGTGACTGCACCACAGCAGAAGACTTCTAAAGGGTAAGTACCATTTTTTTTCTTTCAGGTGCCTGTTATGGCTTCTGGGGATAAATATCTGTTTGGGACAATACAGTATTTGACCCTGTGGGTACAGGTAGTTCCTATATAAGTGTGCAGAGTTTCATCCTCGAGGAGGATTTAAGGCTATTATAATGTACAGGTAACGATGTATTTGATGTTAGTCCCAAATAGGGATGATATACATATTGGGCGGCGGGTTGTAGCAGTGGAGTTTCCCTGATCAACATCGGCATCTATGTGCTGCCACACACCGCTCTTTTGGGCCATTTTTTGGGATGAGGAGTATTGTCAGGGCTCTTGACCTTTATTATCATTATGGAGGCAAGATTGCGGCTTTGAGCGGTTTGTCAAAGTGCAATGTTTTTGCGCACTCAGTAAGCAGATGGCGGGGTCTTCTAGGAGAGCAATAAGCCACGCTGGTTTGGCACTCTTTCTCTTCAGAGCTGCACCCGGACATAGGCAGCTGGCTCAGCTCTGGTTAGGTCCGGGAGGTGGTGAGTCAATCCAGTCTCAGCTATTCCTCGACCCTCTGACTCAGTGTATTGAGGTGGTGGGACTCATGGTAGCAGCTACAGACATTATTCCTTTTTCTTGTCTGTCTGAAACCTCTTCAATTGTGTATGCTCAGTCAATGAAATGGCGATCACTTTGACCTTTCTCAGTTAAATAGTCTGGATCCAGTGACAAGGGATTCCCTCTCCTGGTGACTTTCTCAAGAACATCTATCTCAGGGGATTTGCTTCCTGAGACCGTCCTGGGAGATTCTAACTATGGATGCCAGCTTGATAGGATCGGGAGCTGTGTGTAATTACCTCAGGGCACAGGGACCTAGAAATCAGAGGAATCTATCCTGTCTATCAACATTCTGGAACGGAGGATTATCTTCAATGCTCTGATGGCATGGCCTCAACTTTGTTTCATCCACATTATCTGATTTCAGTCGGACAACATCACAATGGTGGCTTATATAAATCCCCAGGGAGGGAAGCTCTCTATCAGAGAGGTCTCTTGCATTCTTCAGTGGGCAGAGTCTTGCAATTGTCAAATTTCTGCCATTCACATTGTGGACAATTGGGAAGCAGATTTCCTGAGCAGACAAACTCTGCATCCCGGGGAGTGGGCTCCACATCAGAAGGTGTATTCCGAGATAACCCTCAGATGGGGTTTCCGGAGATAGACCTCTTGGCCTCTTGTCTCAATGCCAAACTACCCAGATATTGGTCAAGATCCAGAGACCATCAAACATAGTTGCTGGAGGAATTAGCTGTTCCTTGAAGGTTCAATCTTATTTATCTTTACCTCCAATTGCCCTTCTTCTCCGGGTGATCGCACAAATCAAACAGGAGGGTATTTCCTTGATTCTAATTGCTCCGGCATGGCTGCGCAGAACTTGGTTTGCAGATCTCATGAAAATAATCTGCTCCTCCCTGGAGATTACCTCAGAGAGGGTCTATTTCTTTATAAAAATCTAGATTCTCTGAGACTAACTGTGTGGAGATTGAACGCCTAGTGTTGTCCAAGAGTGGATTCTCTGATAGGGTTATTGATACTTTAATTCAGGCTTGTAAACCTGTGACTAGACGTATCTGCCACAAGGTGTGGCAAACTTGTTTTGGTGTGATGATCAAGGTTTCCTTGGCACAAGGTGAAGGTTCCTTATAATTTTTGTTTCTCCAAGAAGGGATGGAGAAAGGCCTGTTGGCCAGTTCTCTTAAGGGACAGATTTCTGCTCTTTCTGTTTTGCTTTATATGAAGTAAACTAGGTTGCCAGATGTTCAGTCCTTTGTTGAGGCCATTGTGAGAATTAGACCTGTTTTCAAACCGTTAATCCTCCTTGGAGCATTAATCTTGTTCTTCAAGTTATTCAACAGGCTCTGTTTGAGCCTATGCATTCTCTTGACCTTAAACTTTTGTTGTGGAAAGTTTTGTTTTTGTTAGCTATCTCTTTTGCTCATAGAGTCTCTGAGTTATCTGCTTTACAGTGTGATCCGCCATATCTTATTTTTCATGCAGACAAGGCAGTTTTGCATACTAAGTTGGGGGTTTTACCTAAGGTTGTATCTACACACAATATGAATTAGGAGATTGTAGTGTCGTTTTTACAGAAGGAACATTTATTACACAACTCGGACGTAGTTAGAGCCTTAAAGTTCTACCTTCATGCTACCATGCTACCATGTTCATTATGTACTCTGGTAAATTCAGGGGTCAAAAAGCCACTGCGATTACTCTTTCCATTTAAATGAGAAGTTTAATCTATATGGCCTATGTTGAAGTGAGACAACAGCCTCCTTCTAGAATCACGGCACATTCTACACATGCAGTGTCTTCATCTTGGGCCTTCAAGAATAAGGCTTCAGTGAAACAGATTTGTAAAGTGGCTACTTAGTCCTCATTAGATACTTTTACTACGTTTTACAAGTTTGATGTTTTTGCCTCAGCTTAGGCTTCTTTTGGGAGAAAAGTTCTTCAAGTGGTGGTGCCTTCAGTTTAGGCCTGCCTTCTTTGATTTGGCCCTCCCTATTCATTCTGTGTCCTCTTCAGCTTGGGTATTGGTTTTGCATAGGTAATGAATGAATTTGTGGACTCTCACTAAATAAAATAAAATTTATGGTTACCTGATAAATGCCTATATCTTTTCAACCTGGCTTCTGTGCTTGAGCTGTATCCATATGTTATTGTTGTTACTATTATTGTTGTTCACTATCACTATATACTTAAAATGTTCATTTGAGGAGTGTTCTTTACTCACATAAGCCGACTGCTTGTTTGATTGGAGGTGATTCATCCAATCGCCTTTGTCCCTCTAACTTTTGTTTGTTTATTAGGTTGCTATGGCAACCGTTGAGGTATGATCGGTTGCGGCATATGTGGTCTAATTACACTCTTCTAGTATGTTTACTGACATTTCATCTGTTTGTGCATACATTGTGTTTTAAAAGATATATTCTTTATTTTTCCTTTTTAGTTCTTTGACAGCTGTGGCCCACGCTGCCTGGGGTGATGAAGTCACTGCTATGGGCGTGTCTACCCGAGAGAATGTGGCATCCAGTTGCTAAACGGGCTTTTAAGTTTGGTGGAGGGTAAGTTACATTGTAAGTCCCACAAACAAAAGACAGTTTGGAGCACCAAAAAGCGAGTGAAAAACAAAAAACTTTTTATTTTATTTATAACAATAGGGTTACATAACCCCAGGGTAAGAGTGTAAAAACAATATGTTGAAAAACAGAGAACAAATAGGCTGACCGGTTTCGGCGTGTGCCTTAATCCTAGCCTGCTCGGCGGATTAAGGCACACGCCGAAACCGGTCAGCCTATTTGTTCTCTGTTTTTCAACATATTGTTTTTACACTCTTACCCTGGGGTTATGTAACCCTATTGTTATAAATAAAATAAAAAGTTTTTTGTTTTTCACTCGCTTTTTGGTGCTCCAAACTGTCTTTTGTTTGTGGGACTTGAATTGTTTGGCCATTGTGAGCACACTCAGCGAGTCTTAACACCATTCAATTTCCTTATTGCGGAGGTTTAACTATATCCAGCTTGGAAACTCACCAGCACCACAAGAATATCAACAACACCACTTGGATACAAGAGAAAAATCAACCTAAACAGGACTGTGGTGAGTTTCTTTGTAATATAATCAAAAGTGATATTACTTGTCTGCATTGGAGAGTTTCATTTTCATATACACACAACATATTCATTTGGATTTGGCTATAGTCGGGGGAGTTTGGGGTGACCCGCTGACATAGCAAGTTTGTGAACTTTTGTTTGCTCTATCAAGCTGGCTGTACAATTGTGATTTATTGTGATTTTTGCATATGAAACAGCACACCACGTACACACCCAACTAAGCATTCCCCACTCTTCACTGACTAAGTTACATTGTACACATGCTTTTTTGTCTGAGGACTGACTTTTTTTGGTCCGAAAAGGTTAACTAATAAACGGCTAGATTACGAGTTTTGCGGTATGAGCGTTAAGGCTCATAACGCTGCTTTTACACTCCCGCTGGTATTACCAGTCTTGCAGGTTTAGGGGCACCGCACACTTATTTGGCCGTAGTTTTGAGTTTTACACTACAAAGCTGTAGCTTAAAACTCATAACTAAAGTGCTAAAAAGTACACTAACACCCATAAACTATAAAATTATTAATCAGCCAATAGGATTTCTTCACCTTTAATTGCGATTGGCTGATAGAATTCTATCAGCCAATCGGAATTCAAGGGACGCCGTCTTGGATGACGTCATTTAAAGGAACCTTCATTCGTTGTTAGCCGTGGAAAAAAGAGGATGCTCCGCTCTGGATGTCTTGAAGATGGAGCCACTCTGCGTTGGAAGAATGAAGATAGAAGATGCTGTCTGGATGAAGACTTCTGCCCATTAGTGATGTCGTGAACCTAACATTTTGCGTTTGCGAACGGCGAACGCAAACTTCCGCAAATGTTCGCAAACCGGGCGAACCGCCATAGACTTCAATGGGCAGGCAAATTTTAAAACCCACAGGGACTCTTTCTGGCCACAATAGTGATGGAAAAGTTGTTGCAAGGGGACTAACACCTGGACTGTGGCATGCCAGAGGGGGATCCATGGCAAAACTCCCATGGAAAATTACATAGTTGATGCAGAGTCTGGTTTTAATCCATAAAGGGCATAAATCACCTAACATTCCTAAATTGTTTGGAATAACGTGCTTTAAAACATCAGGTATGATGTTGTATCGATCAGGTAGTATAAGGGTTACGCCTGCTTCACAGTGACAGACCAAACTCCCCGTTTAACGCACCGCAAACAACCGCAAACAGTCCATTTGCACAACCGCAAGCTCCGCATGGGAGTGCCCCTGTTTTTGGTCAGATTTTTAAAAGGACCGGGCACTTTGGCATGAAGATTTACATTCACTTTAATCTTCCAAAGATACATCCAGGTATGGTATCATCATCTTATTATACTCATTGGTAAAACTTAAGGGGACAGTCAAGTCGAGATTGAACTTTCGTGGTTCGGATGGGGCACGCAATTTTGAGCAACTTTTTAGTTAGCTCCTGTTGTCGATTTTTCTTCGTTCTTTTGGTATCTTTGTTTGAAAAAGCAGGAATGTGCGTATGGGAGCTGGACCGTTTTTGGTTCGGCACCTGGGTGGTGCTTTCTGATTGGTGTCTAAATGTAGCCACCGGTAGGCAGGCGCTGCCCAGGTTCTGAACCAGGGATGAGCCATCTCCTAGGCTTACATTCAAGTGGAGATGCCAAGAGAACGAAGGTTTGATAAGGGAAGTAGATTGGAGGGTTGCTTGGAGTTGCGTGCTCTATGTGAACCGTGCAGGTTTGGTTTTGACTAGACTATCCCTTTAAGACCCTTATAATTAGAATTAAGATATGTTAAAAATTCCCTGGCCTCCAGTTTGGGTATAAAAAATAACTATACACACCAACACATATGTGTATATATATATATATATATATATATATATATATATATATATATATAGTTTGTATGCGTTAATTTTATTCTGAAGGAGTTTATTGTTGAAAAAACTTGATAGCTCCCACCAACTTATATAGAGATTGGGGGAAAACTAAGGCAAAATTAGCCCACATAGCTTAAAGTTAAGTCCATAATCAATCTATTGACGGCAATAAGAGTTTCAAATAGATTGACTTTTGCTGTTAAAACAAAACCTATATGCGCCAACACCAATCACCAGCTAGCTTCCCAGTAGTGCATTGCTGCTCATGAGCCTAGGTTTACTCTTCAACAAAGGATACCAAGAAAATAAGGTACATTATAGATTATTATTAAAGGTAAATTGAAAGGTTGTTTAATATTGCATGCTCTGTCAGAATCATAGAGGTGTAATTTTGACTTTACTGTTCATTTTAAACAGTTGTTAAACTTTCAGTGTTAGCTGGAAAACGTTTTGTTATTTTTTATGTTTATTAATGGCTTTACTTTGTACTTGCATCTCCCCTACCTTGGCCTAGCAGACACCTATTTCTGCAGTATAAATGTATAGTGACAGTTGCATCTGAGAAAAATAACCTAATTTTGTGAAAAGAACCTTCTTTTTAACAGACATAACATTTTCAGATGTACTACCAATGATAATCACTGCAGGAGAAACAATGAACCAGCCCATATTTTTAAATGTCTTTGTAGTGACCCTTGAATTTTATTACCTGATATTATTGATCTCTCACGAAAGGGTTAAATGCATAGGTAAAGTCCCACTTCTATATGCAGCTCCTGTGCAGGGCACAGCCGGTCCACAATCAGTAGGTTTCACGACCTAGCCAATCATCTGTTTCCGTTTCTGATCATGACAGACTTCCTGCTTCTGAATTGGGCTTTAACTACATATTTAACCACTTTGCTGGGATTAAAATTGTATTTATATAGAAGAGCCAGTTCAATCCTATGTTCTGTTGAAATATAACATGCCCTTTTAAATGTTGCATCATTTAAATATTGGTTTACAGGTTTCTACTGAAGACTAAATTGGAGAAGCAATTGTATTTACATACTATTTGCTTTTATATATTATTTGTATGCCCTTCTAAAACATGGATTGCAGACAAGGTTCTATTTTTATTTTATTGATCATTTTTTAATTGAGTCTTCCATTACCGCTTCTAATTGTTTAGTGAAGCACGCTTATCTGTGTATAGTGAGCTGACATTTTGTATGGAACTCTTCTTTCGGACACAAACAAATGTTCATGTACAGTTTACAGCATAAATGGTTTACTGGGATATTTAAAAGTAATAAGACAATAGCAAGTTTGTGTTTTTATATTTTAGCAGTTTTTGACATAAAATGTTTGTGTGTTTTTATGCTAGATTTTGTTAATATTTTTCTTGTGTGTTTTCTTGTTGTGTTGTAACATGTCAAATAAAAAAACACTTTTTTTTTTTTAAATAAACAAAGCTCCGCATGTCCTCCATCAACAACACGTCTGTAAAGCGTCCTGTCCTTGCCGGCGTGGTCGTGGGAGGAGGAGGATTACTTTCACCTCTTCCCCTGTCAGATTCCCATTGTGCTGTGACATCACCCTTATACGCTGTGTAAAGCATACATTTTAATTTATTTTTGAACTGCTGGCAGTCCCTGAAACGCACACGTGTGAAGGAAACTGACTGCTATTATTTCACACAGTAAAAAAAAAGTTGTTTTTTTTTTAAATGTACACTACTGTTACTACACAAGATATGAGTTGCACTGGTGTGAAAATGTGCCCTGGCACGCCCTGAAACGCACACGTGGGAAGGAAACTGACTGCTATTATTTCACAGTCAAAAAAGTTTTTTTTTTTAAAATGTACACTACTGTTCAGATATGAGTTGCACTAGTGTGACAATGTGCCCTGGCAGGCTCTGAAACGCACACACACTGGCAGGCAGGCAACTGCAATTAGATTACACTAGCAGACTGATGTTTCACAGTCAAAATTTTTTTTTTTTTTTTAAATTTACACTACTGTTACAACAGATATGAGTGGTGGTGGCACTAGTTGGCAAGTGGGCCTGGCACACACGCTGGCAGGCAGGCAACTGCAAATTTACACTACTGTTACAACAGATATGAGTGGTGGCACTAGTTGGCAAGTGGGCCTGGCACACACGCTGACAGGCAGGCAACTGCAATTGGATTACACTAGCAGACTGATGTTTCACAGTCAAAATTGTTTGTTTTTTTTTTATTTAAACTACTGTTACAACAGATATGAGTGGTGGCCCTAGTTGGCAAGTGGGCCTGGCACACACGCTGGCAGGCAGGCAACTGCAATTAGATTACACTAGCAGACTGATGTTTCACAGTCAAAAAAGTTTTTTATTTTTAAATTTACACTACTGTTATAACAGATATGAGTGGTGGCACTGCAGGCAGGCAACTGCAATTAGATTACACTAGGAGACTGATGTTTCACAGTCAAAATTACACAGGCAAAAAAACAAAAACAAAAAACGACTGATGTTCTAGCCCTAAAAAGGGCTTTTTGGGGTGCTGTCCTTACAGCACAGATCAGCTGAGTCCTTCAGGACTGTAGTGGACACTGAATACACTAGCCTAGCTATCAATTTCCCTATGAAATCAGCAGCAGCTACACTGTCCCTCCTCTCACTAACAATGCAGCTTCCGAATGAATCTAAAATGGCTGCTGTCCAGGAGCTGGGAGGGTCTGGGAGGGAGTGTCTGCTGCTGATTGGCTGAAATGTGTCTGCAGACTGTGAGATACAGGGTCAAAGTTTACTCAATGATGACAAATAGGGGGCGGATCGAACATCGCATATGTTCGCCCGCCGCTGCGAACGCGAACAAGCTATGTTCGCAGGGAACTATTTGCCGGCGAACAATTTGCGACATCACTACTGCCCATCTGGAGGAAGACTTCTACCGGATTGGATGAAGGCTTCTCCCGGCTTCGTTGAGGACTTCTTGCCGCTTGGATGAAGACTTCTCCCGGCTTCGTTGAGGATGGATGTCCGGTCTTCAAAACTGTAAGTGGATCTTCGGGGGTTAGTGTTAGGTTTTTTTAAGGGTTTATTGGGTGGGTTTTATTTTTAGGTTAGGGTTTGGGCAAGAGAAAAAGAGCTAAATGCCATTTTAAGTGCAATGCCCATCCAAATGCCCTTTTCAGGGCAATGGGGAGCTTAGTTTTTTTTAGTTAGGATTTTATTTGGGGGGTTGGTTGTGTGGGTGGTGGGTTTTACTGTTGTGGAGATGTTTGTATTTTTTTACAGGTAAAAGAGTTGATTTCTTTGGGGCAATGCCCAGCAAAAGGCCCTTTTAAGGGCTATTGGTAGTTTATTGTAGGCTAGGGGTTTTATTATTTTGGGGGGCTTTTTTATTTTGATAGGGCTATTAGATTAGGTGTAATTAGTTTAAATATCTGATCATTTCTTTTTTTATTTTGTGTAATTTAGTGTTTTTTTTTTGTAATTTAGGTAATTGTATTTAATTTAGGTGATTTATTTAATTGTAGTGTTAGGGGTTAGTGTAACTCAGGTTAGGGTTTATTTTACAGGTAAATTTGTATTTATTTTAGCTAGGTAGTTATTAAATAGTTAATAACTATTTAATAACTATTCTACCTAGTTAAAATACAAACTTGCCTGTAAAATAAAAATAAACCCTAAGCTAGGTACAATGTAACTATTAGTTATATTGTAGCTATCTCAGGGTTTATTTTATAGGTAAGTATTTAGTTTTAAATAGGAATAATTAGGTAATGATAGTAATTTTTATTTAGATTTATTTTAATTATATTTAAGTTAGGGGGTGTTAGGGTTAGG
The DNA here is from genome assembly GCF_027579735.1 of Bombina bombina. Lineage (NCBI taxonomy): Eukaryota > Metazoa > Chordata > Amphibia > Anura > Bombinatoridae > Bombina > Bombina bombina. The sequence continues at coordinate 61,333,940 of NC_069501.1, forward strand.
GTTAGACTTAGGTTTAGGGGTTAATAACTTTAGTATAGTGGAGGCGACGTTGGGGGCGGCAGATTAGGGGTTAATAATATTTAACTAGTGTTTGCGAGGCGGGAGTGTGGCGGTTTATGGGTTAATATGTTTATTATAGTGGCGGCGATGTCTGGAGCGGCAGATTAGGGGTTAATAAGTATAATGTAGGTGTCGGCAAATGTCGGGGTGGTGGCAGATTAGGGGTTAATAAATGGGGTGGGGGTGTTTAGACTCGGGGTCCATGTTAGGGTGTTAGGTGTAAACATAAAATGTGTTTCCTCATAAGAATCAATGGGGCTGTGTTACTGAGCTTTACGCTGCTTTTTTGCAGGTGTTAGGCTTTTTTTCAGCCGGCTCTCCCCATTTATGTCTATGGGGAAATTGCACACGAGCACGTAAAACCAGTTAACCGCTGCCTTAAGCAGCGCTGGTATTGGAGTGTGGTATGGAGCTCAATTTTGCTCTACGCTCACTTCTTGCCTGTTAACGCTGAGTTTATGATAACCTGTAATACCAGCGCTGTAGGGAAGTGAGCGGTGACAATAACGTGCAAGTTAATACCGCACCCCTCATACCGCAAAGCTTGCAATCTAGCCAAAAGTGAGGTATTGGTAAAAGAATTCCCATAGGAGTGAGTACCTATTTGGGGGTTAGATTTAGGAATTTATTGGGCACACTTAAAAGAACTGAATGCCATTTTAAGGGCAGTAAAAGAGCTGAATGCCCGTTTAAGGGCAATGCCCATACAAATGCCCCTTTAGGGGCTATGGGTAGTTTTGGATTTTTTAGTGTTAGTTTTTTTTTATTTTGGGGGGTTTGTTGGGTGGTGGGATTTAGTATTTTTTAAGATAAAAGAGCTGTTTAACTTAGGGCAGTGCCCTACAAAAGGCCCTTTAAAGGGCTATTGGTAGTTTAGTATTAGATTAGGGGGTGTATTTATTTTGGGGTGACTTTTTTATTTTCATAAGGATTAGGTTTAATTGTTTTTTTTTGATAATTTGATTTACTATTTTATGTAATGTTAGATTAATTTAATTTTGTATTTTTTTTATTTTTAAGTAATGTTAGCTTTTTTATTTTAATTGTAACTTAGTATTTTTTAATTTAGGTAATTGGGGTTAATTTAGGGGGTGTTAGGTTAGGGGCTTAGTAATTTACTTAGTTAATTGCATTGTGTGGGTTTGGCTGTTTAGGGGTTAATAGATTTATTAGGCTTATTGTGTTGGGTGGGTTAGGCGGATTAGGGGTTAATAGTTTTATTAGGTTTATTGCGTTGTGGGTTAATGGTAGATTAGGGGTTAATAGTTTTATTAGGTTTATTGCTTTGTAGGTTAATGGCAGATTAGGGGTTAATACATTTAATAGGTTTATTGTGATGTAGGTTAATGGCGGATTAGGGTTTAATACATGTATTACGTTTATTGTGATGTGGGTTAATGACGGATTAGTGGTTAATATACTTTATTAGTTATTGTGGTGGGGGATTGCGGTTGACAGGTAGATAGATATTGCGCATGCGTTATGTGAAAGTTAATATTTTCAGGCAGTTACGGGAGTTACGGTGCTCACATTTTAGCGCAAAGCTTGCTGAGCCCGCCTATGTGTGGTGAGGTGAAAATGGAGTAAAATTTCTCCATTTTAATCGCGTAAGTCCTTGCGCTGAATATGTGATACCGATTTGTGACGCGGTTCTATGTTATATTATGGGAGTAAAAATTGCGGGCGACGGGTGAAATAGCGCGCCGCATTTATATGCGGTGCCGTATGTGTGATACCAAAACCACATAAAAACCGGCGTCGCTGGCTTTTGCGGACGATACCGCATATGTAATCTTGCCACAGAGTGCATAGGCACTTCATTTGCTGTTAGGTAAATTGGTGAAGTAATAAAGCAGCTGATACACTTTTCCCATGACTAATTGTAAAAGTCAGATGCAGGAAACTGTTTTGTATGTGTCCTTGAGCAGCGGATAATACAGTAGGTGTGTGTGCTGAACAACACAATAACTAGCTTAATATCCAAGTTACTTCAACAGCAAGCATTTTGTTTTATACAAACTGCCCTCGTGTTACTCAAATTCTTTTTATGATTTAAGCATGTACCAATATTATTTTCAATATATGTATAAAAATTAAATGCAAAAATGTGCATTTTTAGAATCATCACATAAGTAAGAAAGAAACTAACCTACAATTAAATGAAACATTTCTAATTTTAAAATGTAGTCATGTTCATCACGCTATATATATGAGAGATGTAACAAAAGTAATGTAAAAGTCGGCATTATTTTTTTTATACTGATGTAGTTTGTTCAAATTACACATGTTATTGGAGTGACTGTTGGTGTTTCAGAATATATGTCTTCCTTGCAGGTGAAGAATGGATTACAAGCAGAGGCAACATGCTGTCATTGAGTTCTTGACGAAGGAGGGTTGCAGGCTGTCCAACATCCACAGAAGGCTACGTACGGAGATGACACCATGACACTATGGACAAGAGAAATGTTCGCAGATGGATAAAGAAGTTTACAGAAGGGGAAACCAGAATTGAAGACAAACCCTGCAGTGGGAGACCATCAACTGTGACCACTGACATAAATCGTCAGCAAGTGGATGAGTTAATTCACATGGACAGACAGCATTGTGGTAACAATGCCATACAAACTTAGGGTATTGGAAAGTGGTGCGAAGTTGATACCTCAGCAGCTGACTGAAGATTTGAAGGAGAGAAGGGTGGAAGTCTGCTCTGCTCTGCTTGAAGCATTTGAAGCCAATAAAGACACATTTTTTTCTGATCTGGTGACAGGGGATGAAACATTGGCATATCTTTATGATCTGGAAACAAAGAATCAGTCCATTAAATGGCGTCACACCTCTTCTCCAAGACCTAAGACAGTTAAGAGCCAGCGATCAGCACAGAAAGTCATGGTGACTGTTTTTTTGGGATGACAAAGGCATCAATCTCCTTTATTTTCTGGAACATGGCCGTGCCATTAACAGCAACAGATACATTGAGACACTCCAGAAGCTTAAAGAAGCAATTAAGAGGAAGAGACTGAATGAGAATATGAAAACAATCTTCACCATGACAATGCGCAACTGCACACCTCTTTAGCAACATGTCAGGCGACCAGCAAATTGGGCTGGTCCATGAACCCCCATCCACTATACAGCCCGAATCTGGCGCCCTCCGACTTTTTCCTGTTCTTTCCAATGAAAGACAGTCTTCAGGGACAACAATTTAATGACACAGATGAAGTGAAAGTGGCTGTGAAGAAGTGGGCGCAAATGCATCACTTGTGCCCACTTTTCCATTACTTTTGGTACAGCCCTCGTATATTGCATTAGGCTGTATATATTTTGTGTAACATATTGGAAAAATAGAAATGAATATCACATTGTGCAATATAGCTTATAAACTGTGGCAAATAAAGATGGCATAGAGCACTGCAGTAATTGGCAGCACTATACAAATAAATTATGATAATAATAATAATAATTTGAAAATCCTAATTCTATCCAAACTAATTGGTATTAATAAATTAATCTGAAATCTATATCATTGACTGATTTTTAAACTGCAAACTTTATGATTTAATGTAATATATATTTTCCAAGAAGGTTAAACTCCCTGTAACATGTGTAGGAAGGGTTGCCAAATTTTACCCAGCTAATTCCTGGAAACTTTTAAGGGGGTGGAGCATGGTGGTGTGATTTATGGGTGTGGCCTCACACATTCATGCTAAAATATCTGATTTGTTAATTTTTGGTCTGAAGTTAAATATCTGTGCCTTATAGGGATGTATGTTTATTACAGGAGAGCTAGTTTGAAACTACTTGTATTTGTCTTTATTTTGCATATGCTAAATTTTACACAATACTAAAGGTTGCTATTTTGCAAAAGCAGACAGTCATAGAAAAACAATTGTTAAAGTGACAGCAAACTAAACATTACATTAAAGGGACAGTCAACACCCGCGGTAACTTAAGACCATACCATAGATCCGGAATAGAAGATGCAGCTACACTGCATTGATGTTGATGAGCTCTAACGGTATTTGAGTAATCACAGAAAATACATAGGCTTATTCCTTGAAAATATGGCTGCCAAACTCCTCCCCCTCCTTCTTTGTCCCCTTCTCTATGTTTTCAGATGCTCGTTCATTTTTCAAAGGGTGATGGTTCTGTTTTGATAATGCGCATGTGCATTCTCTTCTGCACGCTCGCAGATGTCATTGCGATTGGAGGATTCAATTAAAAAGAAGGTTTATACGTAATAGTGGGGGGAGTTTGGCAGCCATATTTTCAAGGAATAAACCTATGTATGTAGGTGATTACTCAAATACCATTAGAGCTCATCAACATCGATGCGGTGTAGCTGCATCTTCTATTCCGGATCTATGGTATGGCCTTAAGTTACCGTGGGTGTTGACTGTCCCTTTAAATGAATATCTATGTTTTCCTGCATAGTGATTAAAGCTAAATTTCATGAAATTTTAACTTTACATGTAATTACTATGCAATCAGAGATTCCTATTTACTGTAATGTTTTAGTTTACTGTCACTTTAAGAGCATTGCTTTAATGTAGTTTCACCAATAGTATTAATACATCATTATTATATTTGATTTACCAAAATTATTTAAGAATTGTATAGAATTGTATAGTAAAAGTTGTTCATACACAGTGTAAAATAAATATGCAATAAAAGAGTGTAATTAATACACACACTGAAAATAAATTACCACCACAAAGGTTATTGAATCACTAACTTTGTGTTACAGATTCACTAACAAGTGACATGTCCACCCAGCAAGAAGGTTCTTTGCCTTACCTTATCAGATGGGAACTCCAGCTTTGAGCTCCCTCACTGTCATATTCAGTCTGCCCGTCAGTCACTTGCAAGCTACAGACTGACATGCAGGCGTGACGTTTGTAAAAACTATTAAGGTCCAGCCTCAGATAGCCTACCAATAAAACTACTGCACATGTTAGTGCAACACACACAAATGTCCCTCAAACAAAAAAACTGCTAGCTGGCTGGCTGGGAAGAAGTTGCAAGAGAAGAGGGCAAACTGGGATTTTTGGAGGATTTTCCGGTAGACGGGACATGCCTACCGATTCACAGATGGACTGCTTAATTCTGGTGACATTGGGCTAGTAGACCCCTGACTTGTAAACTTTAGTAACATTTTTCCACTCCTGTTATATATATATATATATATATATATATATATATATATATATATATATATATATATATATATATATATATATATATATATGTGTATATTGTGAACAGAAGGTTAAATAAAGCAGATCTGTCTGTATTATAGTAAGTGTTTGATCACTCCATGAGGGTTTTAGACATGTATAATTGTCACCATAAAATGTCTCAAATTAATATTTTTAGATCTTAATATATATATACCAAAGATAACAAAATAAATGCAAAAACTTTATTTAAACCTTGTAATTATAACACTTGCATCAAACAAAATAGTTGTCATTACCCTACCTTGCTAAAGGTAGTTCCTTAAACCAGTTCCTAAGGATCAGGAGGAACTGTGATTTAGTGAAAAAACTAATGATCATCAATCAGTGATGTGCAGTCACTAGAGGCAGGTGAGGCAGTGCTTCACCTCTCATATGGGCAAAAATATATATATTTTTTTATTGGCTTTAAAAAATAAAAAATAAATAAAATTGCAATTTTTTTTCCACAGCATTTTTTTTCACAGCTAGATGTTGTGCAATGGAGAGGCACAAGCAGGTCTGCCCACCATTACACAACATGCTGCGCCACCTACTGGATGAAAGTGGTTAAGATCATTGCATGGCCCATAAGTGCTTTATTTGAGGCAGTCCAATTTGGGCTGACTCAATCCAGTGAGAGGCATTAGTAAGTGGAACTTAGGGTTGGGGCTGGATGTTAAATCATATCAAACAAAACAAAAACGGAAAAAAACAACTTTAATTTATTTTGTTGCTGTCCTGTGAAGCTGCCAGCTTTGCTAAAGTGAAAAAGAGAGTTCTGTATTTCCCCTCTAAGTGCAGTGGAATGTTCCACTGTCACTTCCTTAATACAGACAGAGGCAGAGCAGGAAGAGAGATGCAGTCAATGAGCAGTGTTTTAGCCACATCTTAGTAAGTTCTGCAACCTTAGATTTCACTGAAAGGGATTCTGTTAGTGAAAATTATAATTTAATGAATGTGGTTTAGTGTTTTTTTTTTGTTTGTTTTTTTACTGTTTTACAACAGTTAAAGAATCGTTTTTGTATTTTGTTTCCTCAAACTTTACACCCACTAACTTAGCAGCTTGCCTCTGTACTAATCTATAGTCTTACTTTCTGAACTCTCTGTAGCTCTGCTGTTTTATTACTTAAAAATGCAATGGTCCCTCTCCCCCCCACCCTTGTGTGTGTCTATCTATCTATCCATCTCTCTCCTTATGTGTTGTTCTCCCCCATGGTCTCTTCTCTCTCTCTCTCTTCCTCCCCCTCTGACTCTCTCATCCCTTATGTGTCTCTAACCCTCTGTGTTTGATTGTCTGTCTCTCTCTCTCTCTCTCTTTCTCTCTCTCTCTAACTCTCTGTGTGCGATTGTGTCTCTCTCTCTCTCTCTCTCACACACCCTCTGTGTGTGATTGTGTTTCTCTCTCTTTCTCTCTAACCCTCGGTGTGTCTCTCCCCCCATCTCTCTCTCCCTCTCCCCCGAGTGCTTTTCTGTGTTTCTGTCTACCTTTTATTTATTTAATTAATGAATTGGTAGTGCCAATAGTGTGGCTTTATTTAAAGGGTGGGGTCAAGCACCCCACATCTTTAAATTTCACCAGCCGCCACTGGATCAAGACATTTTTATATTTACTGAATAATGAAAGAATCTATAAGCATAATTTGCAGCATTAAAGTAAAAAGTATGTTTTTAAACATATTTTAACCCTTTGAGTTGCTAATGACGGCTCTGAGCACTCTCCCACCTTGAGGAGATCTGGGGGCTCCTTACTGATCACTACCCCAGCGATCGTGCCTGTAGAGTGACAGGCATCGACGGTGCTTCACGTGATGCACGGTGACGCTCACGCGCAATTACGTGATGACGTCACCGCGCAACTTTATTTATACTTAACAATGTAAGTATAGGAGGAGGGGGCATTCTGCTTAGAAGCCTGTATCTCAGGCATCAAAGCAGCTACAGACCCCCAAGACCCATTGCTGGAAAGGTAATCGCCTAACCTTTACAACAGTGTAGTCTTGGGGGTCTGTAAAAAGAAATAAAAAAGTTTAAATTTTTTTTTTAAAAAAAAATCAAAAATAAAAATAATAAATAAAATATTAGCACACCAGGTGGGAAATGGCTTAGCAGCAAAGGGTTAATGGGCATCGGATTTCTATATCTCATAATCAGAGCTAGCATTTTGTTATCTGGCAAGTGTTTCTGTTACAATCCTTTAGACTAAATCAGATGTTTACTAAGTTGACCAGTTTTCCAAGAAACCATTTAAAGGGACATGAAACCCATATGTTTTCTTTCATGATTTAGAAAGAGCATGCAATTTTAAATAACTTTCCAATTTACATCTAATAGCTAATTTTCTTCATTTCTTTTCATATCCTTTGTTGTAAATTCATATCTAAATATGCTCAGTAGCTGCTGATTGGTGGCTGCACATAGATACCTCATGTGATTGGTTCACCCATGTGCATTGCTATTTCTTCAACAAAGGATATCTAAAGAATGAAGGCGTATCCTAGCCACTGCCTCACCAGCCTCTGACGTCACTGCACGTCACTGTCATCAATCTAATTTATTGAAAGGAATACTTTGTGAAAAGAGAGATAATGATAAATTATGATAAAATAACTTAAAAGGGGATTTATATTGTCCTTTTCAGTCTTTTTTTGACTTCTGGGAGGTTTAAGCTGTGTCCCCCACACGACATTTCCTGCTATTGGCCAGGAAGCCGGGGGCACATTTCTCAGACTTTTTCCGGCAGTTTTGTTGATCAGCCATCCTGGGAATGGGTAATAAAGGGATTATCTATCTACTTAAACAATAATAATTCTGGTGTAGACTGTCCCTTTAAGTCTTAGAAATAGTTGCACCCTAACCTCCTTTTCTGGTCTCTTTCCCCTTCTAAGCTATTGAATTGGGAGTGTGGGTAAGCACCAGGCAGATCTATATCTACCTGAAATTTCTAAAAGTCACAATATATAATACTGTTAGCTAGATAGTGCCACTGTCTTCCTATATTTTTGTGCATATTGTTCTGAAGAATTGCAATACTTGGCTAATTATTATTTGGAAATGTCAAAATGTATTAAATAATCTTTGATCATTTCTGCATCATCCTTCGCACCTTGAGCCTGCATTGGTTGGCTCTCTATCTCCCCTGCCCTGGCAGCTGCAGGCAATTACCTAATCAGCATTTCTATAAGAGGCCATAATGGTATACCCTGTGTTTGTAACCAGTGTCCTGCTATCCGCTGTTTTTATGATTTTCTGGCTCCTGAACCTGGCAAATCTTCTGACCATTCTTTTTGGAATATCCTAGGTGTCAGTCGATAATTGGACTGATTCTGGAATCCTGACCATGACTTCCAAGTCTGTGTCTCCTGTGCTCCGCTCTGCAGATTCCAAGTCCTGTGTCTCCTGTGCTCTGCTCTCTGCAGATTCCAATTCCTGTGACTTCTGTGCTCCGCTCTGGCAGATGTCCAGAGTCTTGTGTCTCCTGTGCTCAGCTCTGCAGATTCCAATGATGTGTCACACGTGCTAAGCTCTGCAGTTTCCTAGTCATGTGTCACCTGTTCTAAGCTCTGCAGATTCCTATTCATGTGTCACCTGTTCTAAACTCTGCCGATTCCTAGTCATGTGTCACCTCTGCTCAAATCTGCAGATTCCTAGTCATGTGTCACCTGTGCTCAGCACTGCAGATTCCTAGTTCTGTGTAACATGTGCTAAGCTCTGCAGTTTCCTAGTCATGTGTCACCTGTGCTCAGCACTGCAGATTTCTAGTGCTGTGCCACATGTGCTAAAGGGACACTGAAGCCAATTTTTTTCTTTTGTGATTTAGATAGAGCGTGCAGTTTTAAGCTACTTAATTTAACTTTAATTTAATATTATCACTTTTTCTTTGTTCTCTTGCTATCTTTATTTGAAAAAGAAGGCATCTAAGCTTTTTTATTAGTTCAGAACACTGGACAGCACTTTTTTATTGGTGGATGAATTTATCCACCAATCAGCAAGAACAACCCAGGTTGTTCACCAAAAATGGGCTGGCATCTAAACTTACATTCTTGCATTTCAAATAAAGATACAAAGAGAATGAAGAAAATGTGATAATAGGAGTAAATAAGAAAGTTGTTAACAATGTCATGCTCTATCTGAATCACGAAAGAAAAAATGTGGGTTCAGTGTCCCTTAAGCTCTGCAGTTTCCTAGTCATGTGTCACCTGTGCTCAAATCTGCAGATTCCTAGTCATGTGTCACATGTGCTCAGTGCTGCAGATTTCAAATCCTGTGTCTAGTGTTCTGCTCTACAGACTCCAAATTATGTGTCCAGTTTTACAGATTCCAAGTTCTGTGTCCAGCTTCACAGATTCCTAATCCTGTGTACAGCCTCACATATTCTAATTCCTGTGTCCAGTTTGCAGCATCACTGATTCTAAGTCTTGTGCCCAGCTTCACTGATTCCTAATCCCTTGTACAGTTTCACAGATACTAATTCCTGTGTCCAGTTTGCAGTGTCACTGATTACAAGTCAAGTGCCCAGCTTCACAGATTCCAAGTCTTGTGTCCAGTGTACAGCTTTTTAGATTCCAAGTGCTGTGTCCAGTGTAGATCTTCACATATTACAAGTCCTGTGTACAGTGTACAGCTTCACAGTTTACTAGTCCTGTGTCCAGTGTAAGCTTCACAGAGATAACTCTTGTGTCCAGTGTACACCTTCACAGATTACTAGTCCTGTGTCCAGTTGTACACCTTCACAGATTACTAGTCCTGTGTCTAGTGTACAACTTCACAGATTACAAGTCCTGTATCCAGTGTACACCCTCACAGATTACTAGTCCTGTGTCCAGTGAACACCCTCACAGATTACAAGTCTTTTGTCCAGTGTACAGCTTCACAGATTACAAGTCCTGTGTCCAGTGTACAACTTCACAGATTACAAATCCTTTGTCTGGTGTACAACTTCACAGATTACTAGTCGGTGTCTAGTGTACAAATTTAACAGATTGGTTAGTCATGTCCAGTGTACAACTTCACAGATTACAAATCTTGTGTCCAGTGTTACAACTTTCACAGATTACAAGTCCTGTGTCCAGTGTACATACTTCAACAGATTAAAAGTTCTGTGTTTAGTGTACAATTTTACAGAGTACAAATCCTGTGTCTGGTGTACAACTCACAGATTACAAGTCCTGTGTCCAGTGTACAGCAGCAAAGATTACAAGTGTACAACTTCACAGATTGCAAATCTTGTGTCCAGTGTACAACTTTCACAGATTACAAGTCGTGTGCCCAGTGTACAAACTTCGCAGATTAACAAGTCTTGGTGCCCAGTGTACAACTTCACAGATTACAAGTCTTGTGCCCAGTGTACAATTTCACAGATTACAAGGTCTTGTGTCCAGTGTACAAACTTCACAGATTACAAATCATTTGTCTGGTGTACAACTTCACAGATTACAAATCCGTTTGTCTGGTGTACAACTTCACAGATTACAAATCCTTTGGTCTGGTGTACAACTTCACAGATTACAAGTCTTGTGTCCAGTGTACAATTTAACAGATTACAAATCCTGTGTCTAGTGTACAACTTCACAGATTACAAGTCTTGTGTCCAGTGTACAATTTAACAGATTACAAGTCCTGTGTCTAGTGTACAACTTCACAGATTACAAGTCCTGTGTCCAGTGTACAACTTCACAGATTACAAGTCTTGTGTCCAGTGTACAATTTAACAGATTACAAGTCCTGTGTCTAGTGTACAACTTCACAGATTACAAGTCTTGTGTCCAGTGTACAGCTTCACAGATTACAAATCTTGTGTCCAGTGTACTATTTAACAGATTACAAATCATGTGTCTAGTGTACAACTTCATGGATTACAAGTCTTGTGTCCAGTGTACAGCTTCACAGATTACTAGTCCTGTGTCTGGTGTACAACTTCACAGATTACAAATCCTTTGTCTGGTGTACAACTTCACAGATTACAAGTCTTGTGTCCAGTGTACAGCTTTAAAGATTACTAGTCCTGTGTCTGGTGTACAACTTCACAGATTACAAATCCTGTGTCCAGTATTGGACTCTACAGATTCCAGTACAATAAACTTGCCTAGTCGTGTTTATCATTATGTCTGGCGGCAGCAATACGCAGCCTGCATTTATCATTGCAAACCAATGGTAGCTGTCAAACTCCCTGGTGGGAATATACATACACCACATTACAGGTGGCGCAGTGCATACGAAGAAGCAGGCATATTGACTTACAGGCTCCCTTGTGCAAACCTGCAGCTGATGGGGCTCTTAATCCCATGTCGGGAGCTTCATAATAAAGTCCATGCTGTGAATAGTGAGGTGTCGCGAACTTAAAATTTTCCGTTCGTGAACGGCGAACGTGAACGGTCCCAATTGTTCGCGGAATGGACCAACCGGACGAACCGCCATTGACTTCAATAGGCAGGCGAATTTTAAAACCCACAGGGACTCTTTCTGGCGCACAATAGTGGATGGAAAAGTTGTTTCAAGGTACTAACACTGGGACTGTGGCATGCCGGAGGGGGATCCATGGCAAAACTCCCATGGAAACATTACATAGTTGATGCAGGAGTCGGGTTGTAATCATAGAAGGGCATAAAGCACCTAACATTCCTAAATTGTTTGGAATAACGTGCTTTAAAACATCAGGTATGATGTTGTATCGATCAGGTAGTGTAAGGGTTACGCCCGCTTCACGAGTGACAGACCAAACTCCCTGTTTAATGCACCGCAAACAACCGCCAAACAGTCCATTTGCACAACCACAAACTCCCCATTTGCACAAGGTTGGATACCAAGCTAGCCATGTCCCGTTCCTTGTCCTCACTGATGTCATTGAAGGTCCCTTCCTCCACCCAGCCACGTACAACACCAAGTATCCCCGAAAGGTGACAACAAGACCCCTGGGACGCCTGCTGTGTTTGGTCTTCCACCTCCTCAAAGCCACCTTCCTCCTCTGACTCCTCTTCTTCAGACTCCTCTCTCATCGTTGCCTCTCTCTGCGTTATTAAAAGGTTTGTTAAGTAGTACTATTCTTATCAGTTTAATCCCTGTTACGTCCCCTATCAGGGGACGTGTATATGGCATGGATTTTAGGAACCGGGAGATGGAAAAAGATGCTTGGTCGGTCCTCCTACTTCAAATTTGGGGCACTGCCGTGCAATCGTGGCCGGACTTTTAGCCGATGGACATTTGGCCGACGGACATTTAGCCGACACACAAGTGGCTGTCAGATAACAGTCCGGCCACGAGATAGATTTGATAGATAGATAGATAGATTAGATAGATAGATCAATAGATGCAATAGATACATTTGATAGATACAATAGATAGATTTGATAGATAAATAGATAGATTTGATAGATATATAATTTCCCAGACAGAGAATTACAAGACGTGCAGTCTGGGACCCATGGTAAAGTTCCCAGAGGCAGTTGCGGCGCCAGGGGACGTGTATATGGCATGGATTTTAGGAACCGGGAGATGTAAAAAGATGCTTGGTCGGTCCTCCTACTTCAAATTTGGGGCACTGCGTGTGCAATCGTGACCGGACTTTTAGCTGACGGACATTTGGCCGACGGACATTTGGCGAAACACAAGTGGCTGTCACAAAGCAGTCCGGCCACGTGATAGATAGATTTGATAGATAGATACATAGATTAGATAGATAGATCAATAGATGCAATATACATTTGATAGATACGATGAATAGATAGATAGATTTGATAGATAAATAGATAGATTTGATAGATAGATAATTTCCCAGACAGAGAATTACAAGACGTGCGGTCTGGGACCCATGGTAAGGTTCACAGAGGCAGTTGCGGCGCCAGGGGAAGTGTATATGGCATGGATTTTAGGAACCGGGAGATGGAAAAAGATGCTTGGTCGGTCCTCCTACTTCAAATTTGGGGCACTGCGCGTGCAATCTACTGTGCCACCAGATAAGAGTGTTGTGTTAAGTAGTACTATTCTGATCAGTTTAATACCTGTTACGCCCCCTATCAGGGGACGTGTATATGGCATGGATTTTAGGAACCGGGAGATGGAAAAAGATACTTGGTCGGTCCTCCTACTTCAAATTTGGGGCACTGCGCGTGCAATCGTGGCCGGACTTTTAGCCAACGGACATTTGGCAGATGGACATTTGGCCGATGGACATTTGGCTGAAACACAAGTGGCTGTCACAAAACAGTCCGGCCACGAGATAGATAGATCTGATAGATAGATACATAGATTTGATAGATAGATCAATAGATGCAATATACATTTGATAGATACGATAGATTGATAGATAGATTTGATAGATAAATAGATAGATTTGATAGATAGATAATTTCCCAGACAGAGAATTAGAAGATGTGCGGTCTGGGACCCATGGTAAGGTTCCCAGAGGCAGTTGCGGTGCCAGGGGACGTGTATATGGCATGGATTTTAGGAACCGGGAGATGGAAAAAGATGCTTGGTCGGTCCTCCTACTTCAAATTTGGGGCACTGCGTGTGCAATCTAATGTGCCACCAGATAGGAGTGGTGTGTTAAGTAGTACTATTCCTATCATTTTAATCCATATTACATGCCTTTTTTTTTTGGTTTGTTTTTGAAGCCACAGTGCAGCACCAGAGGCCAGAAAAATTTGGCATGTACACATGTTGGTGGCGGATAAGTCACGCAAGTCATCCGGCATTTGAAGATAAAATACAGCAGTGTGTGGACCATTTTTAGCCCAAGGCAGCTCATCTCATCAGGCCTTTTTCACTCGAATGTATCGCCCAATGTCAGTCCCTTCGGGATCCATACCTCATTCATCTTAATAAAGGTGAGGTAATCTAGACTTTTTTGACCTAGGCGACTTTTCTTCTCAGTGACAATACCTCCTGCTGCACTGAAGGTCCTTTCTGACAGGACACTTGAAGCGGGGCAGGCCAGAAGTTCTATCGCAAATTGGGATAGCTCAGGACACAGGTCAAGCCTGCACACCCAGTAGTCAAGAGGTTCATCGCTCCTCAGAGTGTCGAGATCTGCAGTTAAGGTGAAGTAGTCTGCTACCTGTTGGTCGAGTCATTCTCTGAGGGTGGACCCCGAAGGGCTGTGGCGATGCATAGGACTTAAAAAGCTCCACATGTCCTCCATCAACAACACGTCTGTAAAGCGCCCTGTCCTTGCCGGCGTGGTCATGGGAGTTGGAGGATTACTTTCACCTCTTCCCCTGTTGGATTCCCGTTGTGCTGTGACATCACCCTTATACGCTGTGTAAAGCATACTTTTTAATTTATTTTGGAACTGCTGCATCCTTTCTGACTTGTGGTAATTCGGTAACATTTCAGGCACTTTATGCTTATACCGGGGGTCTAGTAGCATGGACACCCAGTACAGGTCGTTCTCCTTCAGCTTTTTTATACGAGGGTCCCTCAACAGGCACGGCAGCATGAAAAACCCCATTTGCACAAGGTTGGATGCCGAGCTACTCATGTCCCGTTCCTCATCCTCAGTGATCTCACTGAAGGTATCTTCTTCCCCCCAGCCACGTACAACACTACGGGTACCAGATAGGTGACAATGAGCACCCTGGGAGGCCTGTTGTGGTTGGTCTTCCTCCTCCTCCTCAAAGCCACATTCCTCCTCTGACTCCTCTTCCTCACAATCCTCTTCCAGCGTTGCCGCTGGTCCAGCAAGCGATGCTGATAAGGCTGTTTCTGGTGGTGATGGTGACCACAACTCTTCCTCTTCACGCTCATCTACGGCCTGATCTAGCACTCTTCACAGGGCACGCTCCAGGAAGAAAACAAATGGTATGATGTTGCTGATGGTGCCTTCGGTGCGACTGACTAGGTTTGTTACCTCCTCAAAAGGACGCATGAGCCTACAGGCATTGCGTACGAGCGCCCAGTAACGGGGCAAAAAAATTCCCAGCTCCGCAGAGGCTGTCCTAGCACCCCGGTCATACAAATACTCGTTAACAGCTTTTTCTTGTTGGAGCAGGCGGTCAAACATTAGGAGTGTTGAATTCCAACGTGTCGAGCTGTCGCAAATCAAGCGCCTCACTGGCATGTTGTTTCACCGCTGGATATCTGAAAAGTGCGCCATGGCCGTGTAGGAACGCCTCAAATGGCCACACACCTTCCTGGCCTGCTTCAGGACGTCCTGTAAGCCTGGGTACTTATGCACAAAGCATTGTACGATCAGATTATACACATGTGCCATGCACGGCACGTGTGTCAACTTGCCCAATTTCAATGCCGCCACCAAATTACTTCCATTGTCAGAAATCACTTTGCCGATCTCCAGTTGGTGTGGAGTCAGCCACTGATCCACTTGTGCGTTCAGGGCGGACAGGAGTGCTGGTCCGGTGTGACTCTGCTTTCAGGCAAGTCAACCCCAAGACGGAGTGACACTGCCGTATCCGGGATGTGGAATAGTACCTGGGGAGCTGGGGGGTGCTGTTGATGTGCAAGACTCAGCAGCAGAAGAGGACTCAGCCGAGGAGGTTATGGAAGAGGATGGAGTAGGAGGAGTAGAGGAGGTGGCAGCAGGCCTGCCTGCAAGTCATGGCGGTGTCACCAACTCCTCTGCAGAGCCACGCATGCCATGCTTGGCAGCCGTCAGCAGGTTTACCCAATGTGCAGTGTAGGTGATATACCTGCCCTGAATATGCTTTGCAGACCAGCTATCAATGGTCAGATGGACCCTTGCCCCAACACTGTGTGCCAGACATGCCATTACTTCCTTTCGCACAATCGAGTACAGGTTGGGGATTGCCTTTTGTGCAAAGAAATTTCGGCCGGGTACCTTCCACTGCGGTGTCCCAATAGCAAATTTTTTGAACACCTCAGACTCCACCAGCTTGTATGGTAAAAGCTAGCGGGCTAAGAGTTCAGAGAAGCCAGCGCTCAGACGTTGAGCAAGGGGGTGACTTTGTGACATTGACTTCTTACGCTCAAACATGTCCTTGACAGACACCTGACTGTGGGCAGATGAGCAGGAACTGCTCCGGAAGAGAGAAGGAGTGGCGGATGGTTGAGAGGGGGCAAGGAGGACAGCAGTGGTTGACGTGGCTGAAGATGCTGGACCAGGAGGAGGATGGTGGCTTTGAGTTTGTGTGCTGCTTCTACTCATGTGTTGATCCCATAGGCATTTGTGATGTGCGATCATGTGCCTTCGCAAAGCAGTTGTACCTAGGTGGGTGTTGGACTTCCCACGACTCAGTTTCTTTTGGCACAGGTTGCAAATGGCATCACTGTTGTCAGAGGCAGACACACAAAAAAAAATGCCACACTACTGAGCTCTGCGATGACGGCATTCTGGTGGTGGCAACAGCATACATTGATTGGCGTGCTGTCTGGCTGACCCCGGGTGCCGATGCATGCTGTCTGACTGTGCCACTAGCTCCTTGCGATGACCTCCCCCTGCTTCCAACTCGTCTCCTCCTCCTCTTTGTCTCCCCATCTGAACTTTCCCCCTGTTCTTCTTCTCTTCTAGCGGGCACCCACGTGACATCCACGGACGCATCGTCATCATCAACCGCTTCACTTGTATCTGACAAATCAACAAAGGAAGCAGCAGCGGGTACAACATCATCATCATCACACCGTACGTCCATGTCTGTAATGCTGCCTGACTGAGACATATCACTGTTATCTACATCCTCTGTCAATGATGGTTGCGCATCACTCATTTCTTCCAACTGATGTGTAAATAACTCCTCTGACACATCAAGTGAAGCGGCTGTGGTGCTAGTGTTGGTGGTGGCAGCAGGCTGGCGAGTGGTAACTTGAGAGGTGCCCGAAGATAAGCTGGAGGAGGATGGTGTGTCAAGGTTCGGAGTGGAAGCTATAGAAGATTGGGTGTCCTGTGTTAAAAAGTCAACTATGTCCCCCTCAGAACTTTTCGAGTTCATGGTACATGGCCTCTGAACACTGGGCATTATTCTAGGGCCAAAGGGAATCACAGCACCACGACCACGACGGCACCTGCGAGGTGGCCTGCCTCTGCCTGTTATTTTTTTTTAATGTACACTTACACTACTATTAAACAAGATATGAGCGGTGGCACTGGGCAAGTGGGCACAGTATATGCTGTGAGCCTGACACAAAAAAGCAGACTGATGTTTCACAATCCAAAATTTTTTTTTTGTTTTAAATGTACACTTACACTACTATTAAACAAGATATGAGTGGTGGCACTGGGCAAGTGGGCACAGTATACGCTGTGAGCCTGACACAAAAAAGCAGACTGATGTTTCACAATCCAAAATTTTTTTTTTGTTTTAAATGTACACTTACACTACTATTAAACAAGATATGAGTGGTGGCACTGGGCAAGTGGGCACAGTATACGCGGTGAGCCTGACACAGAAAAGCAGACTGATGTTTCACAGTCCAAAAAGTTTTTTTTGTTTTAAATGTAAACTTACACTACTATTAAACAAGATATGAGTGGTGACACTGGGAAAGTGGGCCCAGTATACGCTGTGAGCCTGACACAAAAAAGCAGACTGATGTTTCACAGTCCAAAAAGTTTTTTTTGTTTTTAAATGTACACTTACACTACTATTAAACAAGATATGAGTGGTGGCACTAGGCAAGTGGGCCCAGTATACGCTGTGAGCCTGACACAAAAAAGGAGACTGATGTTTCACAGTCCAAAAAGTTTTTATTTTTTTAAATGTACACTTACACTACTATTAAACAAGATATGAGTGGTGGCATTGGGCAAGTGGGCACAGTATATGCTGTGAGCCTGACACAAAAAAGCAGACTGATGTTTCATAGTCCAAAAAGTTTTTATTTTTTTAAATTTACACTACTGTTACAACAGATATGAGTGGTGGCACTGGGCAAGTGGGCCTGGCACACACGCTCACAGGCAGGCAACTGCAATTAGATTACACAAGCAGACTGATGTTTCACAGTCAAAAAAGTTTTTTTTTTTAAATTTACACTACTGTTACAACAGATATGAGTGGTGGCACTGGGCAAGTGGTCCTGGCACTTATGCTGGCAGGCAGGCAACTGCAATTAGATTACACTAGCAGACTGATGTTTCACAGTCAAAAGAGGTATTTTTTTTAAATTCACACTACTGTTACACCAGATATGAGTGGTGGTACTGGGCAAGTGGGCCTGGCACACACACTGGCAGGCAGGCAACTGCAATTAGATTACACTAGCAGACTGATGTTTCACAGTCAAAAAAGTTTTTTTTTTTTAAATTTACACTACTGTTACAACAGATATGAGTGGTGGCACTGGGCAAGTGGGCCTGGCACACACGCTGACAGGCAGGCAACTGCAATTAGATTACACTAGCAGACTGATGTTTCACAGTCAAAAATTTTTTTTTTTTTAAATTTACACTACTGTTACACCAGATATGAGTGGTGGCACTGGGCAAGTGGGCCTGGCACACTCGCTGGCAGGCAGGCAACTGCAATTAAATTACACTAGCAGACTGATGTTTCACAGTCAAAAAATTTTTTTTTTTTTTAAATTTACACTACTGTTACAACAGATATGAGTGGTGGCACTGGGCAAATGGGCGTGGCACACATGCTGGCAGGCAGGCAACTGCAATTAGATTACACTAGCAGACTGATGTTTCACAGTCAAAAAAGTTTTTTTTAAAATTTACACTACTGTTACAACAGATATGAGTGGTGGCACTGGGCAAGTGGGCCTGGCACACACGCTGGCAGGCAGGCAATTGCAATTAGATTACACTAGCAGACTGATGTTTCACAGTCAAAAAAGTTTTTTTTTTAAATTTACACTATTGTTACAACAGATACGAGTGGTGGCACTGGGTATGTGGGCCTGGCACACACGCTGGCAGGCAGGCAACTGCAATTAGATTACACTAGCAGACTGATGTTTCACAGTCAAAATTTTTATTTTTTTTAAATTTACACTACTGTTGCAACAGATATAAGTGGTGACACTTGGCAAGTGGGCCTGGCACACACGCTGGCAGGCAGGCAACTGCAATTAGATTACACTAGCAGACTGATGTTTCACAGTCAAAAAAGTTTTTTTTAAATTTACACTACTGTTACACCAGATATGAGTGGTGGCACTGGGCAAGTGGCTTGGCAGGCAAGCAACTGCAATTAGATTACACAGGGAAAAAATTATGTTCTAGCCCTAAAAAGGGCTTTTTGGGGTGCTGTCCTTACAGCAGAGATCAAATGAGTCCTTCAGGACTGTAGTGGACACTGAATACACTAGCCTAGCTATCAATTTCCCTATAAAATCACCAGCAGCTACACTGTCCCTCCTCTCACTAACAATGCAGCTTCCGAATGAATCTAAAATGTCTGCTGTCCAGGAGCTGGGAGGGTCTGGGAGGGACTGTCTGCTGCTGATTGGCTGGAATGTGTCTGCAGACTGTGAGATACAGGGTCAAAGTTTACTCAATGATGACGAATAGGGGCGGATCGAACATCGCATATGTTCGCCCGCTGCGGCGAACGCAAACAAGCTATGTTTGCTGGGAACTATTCGCCGGCGATCGCGACATCTCTAGCTGTGAATTGTGTGTACATTTTGATAATAGAAGTACACTGTAAAGTTTTATTTAAACTATGCTCAAGTAGTAGTATTCTTTTTCCTTTGAGTTTTATTATCATTTTATTTTCATTGATTGCTTTGGCAGCCTGTTTTATACATGCTGAGAATGCGCCAACAAATGCTTCTGACATTAGGTTCATGCAATTTTTAAAATGAATTATATTATCATTTTGTTTTTACCCAAAAAACAGTAATTTGTCATATTTTGTAGCAGGATCTATATGGAGAACTTCTGTTTTGATGTTAAACTCAATCTTTTTGCATTGAATAACAAAGATTTTTTTTAACACTAGTTCAAAAGAAAATTCATTTTAGTATCTGAGGTGACATCTACCCCCTGTTGTTTAATGCGAGTTCTTATTATTCCCATAGAGCCTGGAGATTTGTATCTACATTTGAAAATTGCTTGTCAATTTATATCTCTTAAATCAGTGTTTAGCATTTGTAGCCAGCATCTAATATGAGAAAATCTGTCTGAAAATATATCTATTAGTAACTTATATGTGAATGATTAAGAGTCTTTATAAGGGAGATAAAGATCACATATAGGGGTTGAATTATCAATGTCTGTCCGACATGATACGCTGTAGCTCATAATGTCCGTCAGACATCGCTGAATGCCGACAGCATACCTCTTGGTATCTTTATTTGAAAAGAAAGAATGTAAGCTTAGGAGCCGGACCATTTTTGCTTCAGAACACTGTGTAGCACTTGCTGATTGGAGGCTACATTTAGAAACCAATCAGCAAGCGCTACCCAGGTGCTGAACCAAAAATTGGCCGTCTCCAAAGCTTTAATTCTTGCTTTTTCAAATAAAGATACCAAAAGAACAAATAAAAATTATTAATAGGAGCAAATTAGAAAGTTGCTTAGAATTCCATGCCCTATCTGAATCCTAAAAGTTTAATTTTGAGTAGACTATCCCTTTAACATGAATTTATTTGAACGCAATGCAAGTTGCAGGTATTAAAACCGTTGTTTAAAGTACACATATCCTAGTTTCTCCAGCTCTCTCTTAGATTTTAGCTTTAGTTCACCAGTCTTCATTTAGGCTGGTAATGTGTCCTTTGCAATCCATGGGGTTTAACCCTTCCAGATCAAGTTGTTAATGATATTTTAAAGGCTATTAATATATGACTTAGCAGAGATAGATGGGTCTGGGGTAAATACAAAATATAATGGAAAGAATATTCTACCCTTCAAAATAGGTGATTATGTAGCAAGAACCATAATTAAAGGAACAGTCTACTCCAGAATTTTTATTGTTTAAAAATATATAATCCCGTTATTATCCATTCCCTAGTTTTGCATCACCAACACAGTTATATTAACACACTTTTTACCTCTGTGATAACCTTGTATCTAAGCCTCTGCAGACTGCCCCCTTATTTCAGTAATTTTGACAGACTTGCATTTTAGCCAATCAATGCTGACTCCATGGGAGTGAGCACAATGGTATCTATATGGCACACATGCACTAGCACTGTCTAGCTAAGAAAAACTGTCAAAATGCACTGAGATAAGGTTTAGTTTGCAACAAAGAATGCCAAGAGAACAAAGCAAATTTGATAATAAATTAAATTGGAAAGTTGTTTTAAATTGCATGCCCTATATGAATCATGAAAGTTTAATTTTGACTAGACTGTCTCTTTAAGTTTACCCATTCAATGCTAAACCATTCCACACCCTTATGCTAGTTCTGCTTTTAGTTGTTTGGCACTTGTAACACTTACACAAAATTAAATTAAACTTTTCTGTAAGGTAACCACAAAAAGTGTGTGTTTGTTTTTCAGCAGAAACCCTATAGGCTAGATTACAGGTGACGCCCTATATTGCGACTGGCTAACTAACATGCATATTATAAGTTACAAAATTTGCTCTCAAAGTATTAGGGCACCTGAAGACCTAGCTTAACATGTGAGGGTTAAAAAACATTTCACAAAACACATCTAAAACAAATTAAAATAAACTTTTACACACATATATAGACCTTCTACTAAACAAAAAACATATATACAGTATATATATATATATATATATATATATATATATACTATAATCGCATTTGTAACGCATCCGTTGGTATCGCCAGTTGCACACGCATCCTCAAATGAATGTTGGCTGTGCGAGGCAGCCAAAAGAATATTGGCTGTGCACACAGCCAAAATAATCCACCTGGATGCAGCGTAGACAAACCCGAAGCCTTAAAAAAAAAAAAAACACGCAACCGCACAAAAAAACGAAAAAACAGGTAACTGCCCGTACGAAGTATAAGAAAAAAACAAACCTCCCACACAAAGTATTAACAAAAAATTAAAAAACTCTAAAATTACCGAAACAAATAAACAAAATGATCAAAAACATAAAAAATTAAACCTAATCCCTATGAAAATAAAAAAGCCCCCCCAAATAAAAACACCCCCTAATTTAAACTACAAATAGCCCTTAAAAGGACCTTTTGTAGGGCATTGCCCTAAGTTAAACAGCTCTTTTTCATTTAAAAAAATACTAAGTCTCCCCTAACAGTAAAACCCCCCACCCACCAAACCCCCCCAAAATTAAAAAAACTAACACTAAAAAAACCTTAACTACCCATTGCCCCTTAAAGGGCATTTGTATAGGCATTACCCTTAAAAGGACATTCAGCTCTTTTACTGCCCATTAAATCCCTAATCTTAAAAAAGAAAAAAAATCCTAAAACTTAGCCCCAAATAGTTCTCACGACTTCTGAAGTCCGGCAGAGAAGGTCTTCCAGGTGGCTCCATCATCTTCTATCTTCATCCGAGTGAAGGCGGCACGGAGCAGAGCGGAGGTGCGGAGCTGGCTTCCCGATGCACGGATCCTCAGCAGTGGTTCTCAGCGGTTGTCCTCAGCAGCGGTCTTCAGCGGCAGCGGTCCTCTGCGGCATGGAGGCTCCCCATCATACAATCGTCCATCGCACACTGAAGATTGAATGCAAGGTACCCCATATTTTTGGTGTACCTTGCATGTACCTTGCTGAAATTTTGAAATCAGCCAATAGGATGAGAGCTACTGAAATCTTATTGGCTGATTTGAACAGCCAAAATTATTTTAGTAACTCTAATCCTATTGACTGATTTAAAAATTTCAGCCAATAGGAATGCAAGTTACCCCAAATTGAATGCGGTACCTTGCATTCAAATTTCAGTGTATGTCGGAGATCGGATGAAGAGGACCCTCCACACTACTGAAGATCCTGGCTGCTGAAGACCGCTGCTGAGGACCGCCGCTGAGAACTGCCATTGAGGACTGTCGCTCCGGATCCACGCATCAGGGAAGACCGCTCCGCACCTCATCTCTGCGCCACCTTCGAACAGAATAAAGATAGAAGATGACGGAGCTGCCTGGAAGAAGACCTTCTCCGCCGGACTTCAGAAATGATGAGTACCTATTTGGGGCTTAGTTTTAGGATTTCTGAATGCCCTTTTAAGGGCAATGCTCATACAAATGCCCCTTTAGGGTAATGGGTAGTTTAGGTTTTTTTAGTGTTAGGTTTTTTTATTTTTGGGGGGGTTGGTTGGGTGGGGGTTTTTACTGTTAGGGGGTAATTGGTAATTTTTGTAAGTAAAAGAGCTGTTTAACTTAGGGCAATACCCCACAAAAGGCCCTTTAAGGGCTATTGGAAGTTTAGTATTAGATTAGGGTGTGTTTTTAGTTTGGGGGGATTTTTTTTTTTTATAGGGGTATTAGTTTAGGTTTAATTTTTTATTTTGGATAGCTTTGTTAACTTTTTTCTGTAATTTTATATTTTTTTATTTTTAGTAAGATTATGTTTGGGGTTTGGATTTTTTAAACATAGACTGCCCTCTGGGCAGGCTTATTGTCTAGTATATATATATATAATATATGTATTAGTTCTGCGGAATCTGTTGGTGCTCTACAAATAACTGATAATAATGATATTATGTATATACATGTGTGTTTATGTGTTTCATATACATATATATATATATATATATATATATATATATATATATATATATATATATATATATATATATATATATATATATATATATATAAAACAGCAAAGTTCACTATCTGCACTCTCACCAACTCTAGTGGTATGTAGCAGGCAAATGATTTCAAGCACTCTCTAGACTTTTGACAGCAAAAACAAAAATGTATTATAGTAACGTTTCGGGACCAAAACTTTCCCTTCTTCTGACAAACAAACAGTGCAAAAATCAAACTTAAATAGGCCCACTAGACCCTCCCCTGTGTTGCCACCAATCGCAAGTGGCCGTGTGCAAAATTCAGACCAAACCAAAATAAGGTATGGATAAGTAGTACAAAATTCAGCAAATTACAGTGTAATTATAAATGTATAAAAGTATATTTGTATTATATGATCACCTATAACCAAATGAGCACTGATCACGCAAATTAAATTGCAGAAAAAACTTTATTGTAGGTTACAGAATATATCTGAGATTCACACCTCCAAATAAATGCGCATAATGGATTCTACCAAAAAGAAAAACGAAAAACGCCCCTAACTGCTGATAGGTTTTACTGCTCTGTCAAAACAACTCAGTCAAACGTGTAAAGGTCTACGATCAACACAGTTCATCTACACATCGTATTCTGAACTCTCCTCAAATTATGCATTATCACCACCTCTATTATAGAGATTGCACACCGCACTCCACCTTATCCCAACCATGGGCTCAGATCGCCACAATATGCTTACATCGGCACACCAACTAAAAACACACCTCTCATATTCCAATAGGTCAGGCATGGGGACGCCTCTCCTCTTTCTTTAATACCACTGCGCTCAAAAAAAAAAATATACCAAGTCAATGGGCTCCATGTACTAAAGCATCAATTTTTTCGCCGACAACGTGTTTGCTCGACTCGCTCTAACTCGCAGCTAGCGAGATGTTGCCCGCCCGCCATATGTACTAAAAACTATTAAAAAAAAAGGCGCGTCAAATCCGCATCGAGCACTGGCGAATGATTCATACATATGACGCCTCGCTATTTGCGAATGTACTATTAATCGCTTACAAACTGTCAGTCATGTTTGTCCCACGTGACTGCAAGGTGTCAGAAACGTCAGCTTTGTCGCGGGAACATATTGCAGCACTATATAAGCTCTATTTAATAAAGTTTTTCAGACTGCATATTTCAAGAACTTGAAGCTTTACTGACTTTTATTGTTATCGATAAATTAAGTATGGCTACTTCTCGATCTGATTCACAGTCCAAATCGAAGAATCCCCACTTCTCACATCAGCAGAACCTGGTTCTTGTCGATATGGTGCTAGACTCATATGACTATTTATTTGGTTGTCGTTCGAAGCAAACGTCTAGTATCCGTAAAAAAAGTATATGGACCCGGATAAGTGATGCTGTCAGTGCTCAGGGACCTGGGAAAAAGGACGTTGATCAAATTAAAAAAAGGTACAACGACATCAAACGATTTGCAAAAGCCAAATTGGCAAAAGAAAAAAATTCAACCCGTGCTACCGGAGGTGGAACAGCTTATGTCGCTGATCTTAATGATTACGAGCAGAGACTGGTGCAGCGTCTAGGCCCAGAAGTAATCGTCGGGATCACAGATGATTGTGATAGCGACCTAAGAGGTAAAACATTTATCGAATTACTATAATTTAAATTGAATGTTGATCATATTGTAATTATCCATTAGAGTTGGTTTATACAAATATGTATCTTGTAAAGATATTTTGTCCAATCAATTTTTTGGTGCGTCAATTTTGATTAAGTTAAATCAATGAAGATTAATGCTAGATTTTTGTATAGCTTAACCAATAACGTATGTAATGTAATATTCATGATCACAGATGATTGTGATAGCGACCGAAGATGTAAAACAATTATCGAATTACTATTATTTGAATTGAATGATGATCATATTGTAATTATCCATTAGAGTCGGTTTATCCAAATATCTATCTTGTAAAGATATTTTTTCAAATCAATTTTTTGGTGCGTCAATTTTGATTACGTTACATCAATGCAGATTACTGTTAGATTTTTGTATAGCTTAACCAATAACGTATGTAATGTAATATTCATGATCACAGATGATTGTGATAGCGACCGAAGATGTAAAACATTAATATAATTACTATTTTTTAAATTGAATGATGATCATATTGTAATTTTCCAGTGGAGTCGGTTTATAAAAATATTTAACATTTAATTATATTTTGGAAAATCAATATTTATTGGCGCCAATTTTGATTATAGTCCTATTACTGCTTTATTTTTGTATTGCTTTCTAAATAACAATTCTATTTTAATTTACTTCATTTTCTTGATATCCTTTGATGAAAAGCATATTTAGAACAGCTTACTAGCTAATAGACGCCTTTAATGGAAGTAAATTTCGATCTATTTTAAAATCTTAATTTCTTTATGACTGATGAACAAATCTTTTGTGGTTTAATGTCCCTATTCATCAAATCAAAAGCTGCGCCAAACAATATTGTTATTGCTATGTGAGCTCTGTATTCAAGGATCGTTTGAAAATACAGTGCTATATTTTTGTAGACAAATTCACAAAAACAAACGTTACAGTATACATTAGACAAGCATGTATACAGACCAAAAAATATACACTTATACATGCAGATACACACACACTAATATTATACACTTACACATGCAGATACACACTCACACTCTCAACATTAGTGTATATATAATATCAAGATATTGTTTTTTAAGCGGATTAATGAGTGTTTAAATGCTATTATTTAAAAAAAACTTGAATAGTTGGTTTCACATAAAACAATAGTCCTGTGTTTATGTAATCTTTCATTCTATTCATTATTCTTTCATTCTATTCATTCTATTCATTCTATTCATTCATTCATTCAACTAATTTATGATGTATCAACAAGCTCTTATAAGTATTCTTTGAACTTGTCATTTAATTAGCAAATGAGCAGACGACTCTTTTTCGTTTACAGTTAATTGTTAACAAGGTAATTAAATGACAAGTTCAAATAACACTTATAACAGCTTGTTGATACATAATACAATGAATGAATAGAATTAAAGAATATAATAGAATGAATAATGAATAGAATGAAAGATTACATAAACACAGGACTATTGTTTTATGTCAAACAAAGTACTCAACACTTTTTAAATACTAGAAACAAGCTTTACAAAACAGTTTCAATACAAACAACCTTGAGTGTCTACAAAAAAATTTAATTTTTACATTCAAATTCTTCAACCTGGTTACTATTGTGTGTGCTACACTGTCCCTTTCAATAACCACTATTTAAAATTTTAAATATTAGTTATTTATTAATCTTCTATGGATCGAAACATGAATAACGATTGATTTTATTTATCTCTTAACAGCTCGACCACAATCCGTGACAGCTAGGGGTGGTGATGACCCTGCTTCAGCCATTCCATCAACCTCCTCTGGGACATCGATGACTAGTGGTGGTGTCGTTATTGGGCAAACGATAAGAAGCACATCATCTGCTAGCCATACCTTTTTATCAGCGGATACACTTCCAGATATCCGTACCAGCACCCCTGAAACCAGTGTTGGTAGAGGTACAGGTAAACAATATATTTTCATTTTTTCCATTCTCCTCTGGTCATACTGGTCAAAGCTAACCGAAATTCGCTTTCTCTCAAAAAATCTAATTACTTGAATTCCCTTTTTTTTTTTTTTTCTTTTAAAAGCGTGGTAGTTTTTGCTCACTTAGGCCATATAGATAACATTGCTTTATTGTAATTTTTTTATTTTGGATTTTTCACTAAAGAAATTTTATTTTAATATATATATATATTTTTTTTTATCATAGCTGACCTTGGACATCTTTTTCGGAACATGACGGGAAGTTCTCCACGGTTGTTTGATGGTGAGAATCTGTACTATTAATACATTCCTTTTTTTTTAAAATTTTCTTCTTATACATAAATATCAAGATATCAACATCTTCATATATATTATTATTTTTAGGATATATAAAGATATATATTTATATAAATAAAAATATATATATTGCTATCTAATATATATATATATATATATACATATATATATATATATATAAATATATCTATATATATACACATTTATATATTAGATAGATATATTTAGAATTTTAGATCATAAAAAGGCATCAATCACTCGTCATTTTAAAATTAAAAGAGCATTTAATAATACAAAAGCTTCATTAAATTTTCTAAAAAAAAAAAAAAAAGATTATTTAATTTTGTGTTATGAACAGTTGAATTTGAGTTACAATGACATGTGAGTGCTGCCTTTTTTTCCATAGTACATATTCACAGCTGCTACTAAATATTTTAAAATCGTTAAAAAAAATTTACATTTTTTTAAAATATATATATAGATATAATATATATATATATATTTTTTTATATATATTATATTTTATATATCTACATTATATTTTTATATAGATATTAAAATCTTAATATATTCATATATATTTATTTTTTTATTTTTAATTTTCACAGATACAGAGGAGTCATCGAGGGAGGTCATCTTAAACCTGGTTGCTGATACCAACCAGAAAGACCTGAGGAGGGAGGAACTTCAATCCAGGGATCATGGAAGTGAGACCCCAGATTCTGTTGGATGATATCATGGATGCTCAACCAATGGAGAATCCATGAACCTGTCCCTGATGAAGCAGAAGTACATGAACAAACAAATTCAAGGAAATGTAGAGCCAGCGGAAACACAATCTAATGAAAGACCTGTGGTACCTGGGCAACAATGAAATTGAAGAAGTGGATGATGTCTGTCTCAATGAAATGATCTCTCTTGCTAGACAATATAGTGTGGATCATAGAGAGTTACAGAATGTTTTAATCGCACACCTGGACCGAAGTGCATCATTAGCAGAAAGACAATTGCAGTTAGACAGAGAGAGGTTTGATTGGCAGAGGCGAATGGACGAGGAGCACAACGAACAGATAAACCGTTCATTACGCCTACGCAGAACAAACAATGAATTCTCTCCTGTCCATTATTCGTGAAAGACAGGGTCCTTCTGAACCAAATAGGCCCAGGACAGTAGTGATAGACATCTTTATTAATTGTATTAATAACTTGAGTTTATACTGTTTTTGATGTTGCACTTTTTTATTTGTTTTATATTTTTGTTCAAAATATATTTATATTTTCGAGTTGCACTATATTTTTAAAAAAATTTTTTGTGTTTTTTTATTTAAATTTTTGAAAAAAGAATGAATACAAATTTTTTTTTCATTGAAATTTTTTTTTTTATTGATTACAATATATTTTTTTTTATGAAATGGTAAAAAAAAAAAAAAAAAATTTTTCAGATTTTTATAACAAACACTCATCATCCACTTTTTTTTTTGGATGTTTCTAAATTTGTAATTTTTTAATAACTTGAGTTTATACTGTTTTGATGTTGCACTTTTTGATTTGTTTTATATTTTTGTTCAAAATATATTTATATTTCCAGTTTGCACTAATATTTTTAAAAAAATTTTTTTTTGTGTTTTTTTATTAAAATTTTTGAAAAAAGAATGAATACAAATTTTTTTTCATTGAAATTTTGTTTTTATAGCTTACAATATATTTTTTTTTTATGAAATGGCTAAAAAAAAATAAAAAAAAAATTTCAATTTTTATAACAAACACTCATCATCCCCTTTTTTTTTTGGATGTTTCTAAATTTGTAATTTTTTTTTCTCAAAACAATAGAAAGCTGTTTTAAAAGATTTATTTAAAAAAAAATACTATATGCCATATTTCTGGTACACAAAACATCAACTTGCTCCATCAACATTCCCATTATAGACCTAATTTTTGCCAAATTTAATTTTGAAGTTATCATCCAAAAAAGTTTGTGTGCTTTCATCGATTTTTTCTTCAAAAACTTCTATACCTTAAAATAAATAAAAATAAATTAAATTCACTTATTAATCACATAACAAAATATAAATAATCTATTGATATCTGTAAATACCTTCATTTTCTTTGGGAGGTATGATATCCATATCATTTTCTGTCTGCAACTATTTTTTTCCTCTAATGTGTAAGCATCGCTTGAACCGGAGGCTAAAGTAAATAAATAAATAACATTTTTAATTTTTAATTATTTTTTTTTAAATTATTCTATTTTTGACAAAAGGTAAACTAAATAAAAATACCTTTGTCTATCAGATTTTTTTTAGGAGGAAAACATGTTTTGTCCAATATCATTACTTGTTGCATATACCATGCCATCCAATTCTATTTCAACTTGTACCGCTTTGTCCAAAGGTTGACCTTTTTATAAATATATAAAAAATTAAATTAAAATTAAATTATTTTTTCCTATATTTCACTTCCCTAAAAAACAAAAATTCTAATACCTCTTCCAATGATTAGTATCATCATCTTTTGTGCCATGGCTCATCGACCTCAAGATCAAAAAATAATTAGGTTCTTTTTCAAAGGATGGAATTTCTTCATAAGAACAATCCCAGGGATATCTAATGTGCATTAGATCATTAAACATCATTTTTTTTAATTATTATTTATTTTATTTACAATTTATAAAACCTTGTTAACGCTGTTCTATAGTTATGTACCTTTTTGAGTGTTGACAGCCATTTTTTTTCACTGCTCTGTTATTTTTGGAGTCATTGGTATGTCCATAAGTGTCAAAGGAAGGGTGGTGAAGTGATCCCACTATTTGGCGTTTCAATCCTTAGTTTCTCTTAAATAACGTGGAATTTTTTGAGTTTTTGATTTTGATTTTTCATATCTGTTTGTAAAAATTGACTTTATTTTTATAGTTGTAATGATTAATAGATGTTAATTTTCATTTCATATATGCAAGTTGAAGATATACTAAAAAAAAACATTTTCTGTATTAATAATACTAAAAATATATGATTAAATCGATTATCGAATGCTACTATCAATGTAAAATTGGATTTTGAGATTTCTATTAATTAAAGGATTATTAAACACTACATTCTAGTTTAATCAACAAGTATATAGCTTACTTAAAGGTGAATAGCTTTATAAAAAAATAAGATACTATAAATAACAGTCTATTAAAGCTAAAGGAACAATGAACTAATTTTTCTCTTTACAATGTTCAGATAGAAAAGGTATAACGGAATACTGAAAGTCAAATGTGTTGTCCATTGTTCCTACTATTATTGAAAATCAATCAATGGTGAAAGGTAAAAGATGTCGCAGTTATTGGACTTACTATCAATAACTATTAAAATTGAAAGTTACTATAAGTAACACTAAACATTTATACTTACAGTTTCTTATTAGTCGTTTAATTGAATTGTAATAATTAGTTTCCCTACGCCTCAAATCGATGTACTTTTCTTAGGCATTGACGTCTTGTCCCTTTTTATCTTTGATACTCTATACATCCTTCTAATCATTTCGTATATAATATGATCACGACTGTCCTGCTTTACCAATCGAACTCCTCCCATACGATGAGGAAAATATCGTTCCATTGCATATACCAGAATGACTATTTCTCCAGCTGTGAAAGGCTCCGTTAGCGACATGTTAGTATCTGACGTCACAACTATACTTTGTCAATCAAATTGGACGCATGACTATTTTTACAATGTATCATTTTTTTTTTGTTGAATCTTTATTTTTTCTAATACTATGTAACATGAATAATATTGTTGTTCCGACTAACCATTAATAACCAATAATATATTAAATTTCTGTTGGAACGATAAATTTTGCAATGAGGATGAACAATGACGATATAAATATATCGTCAGGGATAATCTTTTTTTTAGTACATCATCTATATCCTAGGTCATTGACCACAGATTAACACTACCAATATATATATTCTCAAATTTTGTGATTCATTTATATTTGATACAATTACTATGTACAAAATCACTGGTTAAATGTAGAATAGTAAGTCTAATATGTAACCTTTTGAATAGATAAATGTTGAACTTTTTTTGTTATGTAAATATATTAGTTGTATTAGGATAGAAATAGTTTATAATTCCTTATTCTTGTTGCCTTTTGAACTTAAAATAAATTGTTATATTATTTTCATTAAAAAAAAATCTGTTTCATTTATTTTGTGGTGTGAACAATGGAAAATAAGGTTTGTTTAGAAAAAGGGCTACAAATAAATAACAATATGATGATGTTGCACAAAAAATTTTTATTTGAAAAAAAACAAAAAAAAAATGCAGAACACAATTTACATAAGATGAACAAATTGTTAGAGAAAGATTCAAACTTCGAAATATTGGTCAGAAACCATATCCCTTGTGGCCATGCCACGTCTATTGGTGTTTTCTCTGAAAATTTCTTCTGGAAAGTCATTAAAAGGCATGGCAATATCGTCATCAATGGGGGCATCCTCTTTTGGTGGCAATATTATGCAAGAACACACAAACTAAGATGATTCTTGCAACTTTTTCTGTAGTATACTGCATTGCACAGCAGATCTGTCCAGACATCGGAACCTCATTTTCAATAATCCAAAAGTCCTTTCGATGACACCCCTTGTGCTCTTGTGTGCTTCATTAAAACGAATATGTTTCTGGAGTTGGGGGTTATTATAGGGGTGTCAGAAGCCATTCATAACAAGGGTACCGGCATCCCCTGTAATTAAAAAAAAAAAATATTGATGTAAGTCATTCCAAAATGACAAAATAATTTTTATTAGTTATTGAGGCTAGCGTCAAATTAGTATAAATTTGTAACAATTTAAAAATTTAATTATATAATGTGGTTTTTTTTTTCAGAATTTATTTATATATCCTTTGTGAAAAAATATCAATGCACAAATGTGAGCCAATCAAACAAGGCCTCTAGGTGCATCAACCAATCGGCAGCTATTGAGCATATATCTAGATATGATTTTCAACAATTGATATAATAATAATAAAAGTCAATTTGAAAGTCGTTTTAAAATTACATGCTCTTTAGAAAACCCTTTAAAATTTTTTGTTTGTGTTCAATTCAAGCTTACCTAATAACCATCCCCTCTGGCATATTCCCCATTTTCGAATTTTGGTACAGTCCAGTCTGCCGCAGGATATAAGCGTCATGGCAGGCAGCCAGGGTAATTTGATCTCACGCTGATAATTCTCATTTTGGGGTCACAAACATCTGTACATTCAAGGAATGGCTAGGACTTTCGGTTGCGGTAATCTCCTCCCGTAAACCGTGGCGGTCGAAACTGCAATATGGGTACAGTCTATTGCCCCAAGAACATTTGGCATTCCAGCAACACTGTAGAATTGCGACTTTATCGATTGCCACTCTTCTGTGGTAGATGGTAGACAAACATATTCGGGGAATATATGCATGAGTGCATCGATAACTTTGGAAAGATGACGAGGAAAGGCAGGACTGACTGAAACCAATGATGACGCTGGACACTGCCTGAAATGATCCGGTGGCAAAAAAGTGCAAGGCAGCAAGAAACTTTAGTATTCCGGGAATGGCCCTTGAACGAGCCGTCACAGGCTCTAGAAAATGTGCTATTTGAGAATATAAAGACAATATTGAATGTCGATCCAGACGGACCTTTGAATAACATCTCGATCGGAAAGGGCATCTAAAGGAACCCGAGGAAGGAATACCCCGCTGTACCTCGTAATCGCCTTCTTCGAACCGGATTTGGGGCATCAGGTAGACGAATTTGCCTTCTACCCCTCATTTGCATCAGACGAACAATATAAAGTTGAAGAAGTGTCTCCATATGGCTAAAACAGGTATCAAAAGTGAGTAACCTTTCAATTGTACACTCTTTTAAATCAGTTTGTAGGCGTTTGATCTGATAGACACTATTGTTTATTATGGTGCTCGCCACCTATTAGCTGGCGAGGGATTTTAACGAGGTAGGTGCGGAGAATTTCACGAGCGTAGAAATAGATAGTTTAGTAATTCCTGTTGTTGTGCGAGATTTATGTCGAGCGAGTATTTTTCTAGCTACAAAAAAGACGAGAATTCAAGATTTGCGGGCAAGTTCGCTCGCCGTTTTTTAATATAAGGTTTTCAATGGATTCGTGGGATAGTACATACGGTTATTGATCCGCACCGCAGAAAATTTAGACGAAAATAGTCACGAAGACCCTCGCAGACAGCTTAGTACATGGAGCCCTAAGAGGTAATTCTCGTAATGCCTAACTGTATATACCTAATCCTTCGTGAAACCGCATATCTATACCTTCAGCCAGTGGTCCAATCGCCACAAATAAAGAAAAATAAACAGAGCCATCCCCACGTCATACTCGATCCTAATAGGTGTTTAAGCCACCACACCCTCCATATACGCTCAAGAGGCAGGTACATCCAGTACTACTGATAGGCTCAACTGTGACTGATGTCATCCCTGTCAGGACACCCCCCCCCCGTCATTAAGGACATCGTTATAACCCATTAGATATAGCTACTCCATACCGCAAATGTTTAGAATATAATGCCCGAACAAGACAATATAGTGCACGAAACACAAAAAAGACCCCTACTACATCAAACAGAATCTCGGAGCTCGCAAAACACGCCGCATGATCTTCACAGGCAAACACTGTGGTAACATACAAACTTCAAAACACGAGCATGATGTTCATATCCTATAGCCCCTGCACAGACACACACTGAGTTAATATACAACCTACACAAGTAGACATATATTAAACTATCTTGGTATCAGGATATTGAAAGCTAGAGACCTCCTCCCGATAAGCAAGTAAAATACAAATCCCAAGGCTACCACACTGCCTTGGTATACTATTCCGATAGGTTGTAGTATAAATTAACCCTGTCTCATATAGGTGATGCCGCCCTTATGATGCACTGCAGGCACTAACGTCCTAAATACTTACAGTATCACCAAATCACTTGAAGGAAAGATCTTACGTAATAACCACAATTTGTACCCTGATACGAATAATGTTTTTGATAGTATGGCATGGAAATATGGCATAATCTTATAATAATATTCTATATGACTATACAAACATAATCATAATACAACATGAGTCTTCAAAACAATCTAAGTCTCAACAAGAGAGAGGTAGAATTTGTTAACTACAACATACCCACTAATACTAATAAAAAACAGAGGGATCATACTATCCATACACGATGGAGAGTGTCCAGGAATAACATTACTATGAAGCAGGACTCATAATATATGAGACCTAAATACACATTCCAGCTAGGTAGGTGCGAATCCCGGATATAAACCCGATCAGGCTCAAACCGAATTTGTTAGTGAAAGATATAAGTGTGCTAAAGTAGCTCAAAGTTGATACACAGTGGAAAGAAATACAAACACATAAAAAAGGGGGTTAAAATAAACTACACATAAATACTAAAAAATAAAAAACATTGTATCTATTGTAATGAAGTAGCTCTTCTCATTGGGATAAGCCCATATCATATCAGCCCCAAAGACTCCTAGTGAGCTGTCTGGAGACAACCAAAAGGTATACTATACACTTAGAGGCAAAAGCATATGATGTTCATCATGTACTCTCATTAACTTAATTGTAAAGAGAACAAGACTCAGACAAACAATAATTGTAATCGCATCAGGACTCTCATCTTATAACTGGATCAGAATGTTTCAAACCAAGAATGCTTGCCACCCGGATTGTATGTTGAGGCCTCTGGGTATCAATGTCCCCAATTCATGGATCCAACGAGCCTCTTTTTGGAGCAAGATTTCGCTCTATTACCACCCCGTCTTAGTGGTAGCACGTCATCAATCAGGCGAAACCCTGAGATCGGTTCACTGAATGGTTGTTATCCAAAAAATGTCGTGCAACTGGTTGTTCCGACCTTCCATTCTTCAGTGCAGCTCTAATACTTGACCGGTGGGTTGGCCATCCGAGTTCTGGCATCGTCGATCGATTTCCCAATGTAAAACATCCACAAGGGCAGATGAGGAGGTATATGATATGTGTGGTTGTACAAGTCAAGAACCAGTTGATCTTGTATTTTTTTATTTTTTTTCGGGAATGTTGAAATGAATTCCCTGTGTGCATACTGTTGCATGTAACACAACTCAGGCATTTGAAGCATCCATTTTTCTTTCTGAGCCACCCTGTTTTTCCGTTAGTGGGGTGATGTCTGTTTTCATAGGGAATCACGTAAACTTCTTCCTCTTCTGTATGATAATCTGGTGCCCCTCCGCTGTTTAATGGTAAGCTGCTGTCTGATTCAATGATCTTCCAATCTTCTTTGATAGCTCTCAAGATCCGGTATTGTTCTGGTGAATACGTATAAACAAAGGTCATTTGTTTTTCAGCCTCGTTGTTAGTAGCCTTGACACACTCCTGATTGATCTGATCACAGGTAGCATGCAATTCTTTCTCTCTTGTATCCTTTTTTGTGCGAATCTCTCTGTCATTTCGTCAGCTGTATCTGACATAATTCCCTATCAGTGTTGTTTCTTCTGACTCTCTGATATTGATCTTTAGGTATATTTTTAATAAGTGATGGTTGGTGACAACTTCTAGCGTGTAACACCGTGTTTAGATCAGTGCTCTTCCTATAGAGCGTGGTGCCTAATGAGTCATCTTTTTTAAAAACTCTTACATCAGATAGTCAACGGTTGTCGTCTTACTGGCCACATATTGGAACCTAATGGTACTTTCAATGTATTGAGTGTCAGTACCCTTTGTTTAAATTACTCTTCATCATCTTCCAAATGAGGAAACAAATCGTCTATGTATCTGCAATAAAAATTGATAGATGGATTCTCATAGACGTTCATCAATGTGGTCTCATACTCCTCCATGAACAGATTCGCCAGCGATGGGGCCACATTTCGACCAATCGCTGTGCCT
Source organism: Bombina bombina (assembly GCF_027579735.1). Taxonomy (NCBI): domain Eukaryota; kingdom Metazoa; phylum Chordata; class Amphibia; order Anura; family Bombinatoridae; genus Bombina; species Bombina bombina. The sequence goes on from NC_069501.1 coordinate 61,370,614, forward strand.
GCAATTTGTAGTAGAATGTGTTATCGAATCTAAAATAAATCTTCTCAAGGCACATGGTCAGAAGATCAATCAAGATGTGTTCAGGTGGGCCAACATAAGGCATTTCGTCTTAGCGCTTTCGCTACTCAGCTGCTATCCCTGCAGAAGGGGGATGACTGTAATAGAGACCTTGAGACGTCCATGGTGACCAAGCAGATCAGTTTCTCTGATATCTTTCAAACAGATGAATTTTGAATGAATGTTGTTGAGTCTTGAATATAGGATCTCATTCTTTTCACTAAGGGTTGTAGAAAGTAATCTACAAATATGGCCAAGCATTGTAGGTGAGAGCCCCTTGCCGAGACTATAGGACTCCCTGGGGGGCATACTGGATCTTTATGAATCTTGGGTAGTGTATACAAGATTGGTATAATTGGAAGTCTTTTCCATAAGAATCTAGCTTCCCTGTTCTGTAATAGACCCCCTCTTTGACTCATGTCACAATCTTGTTATCAATCTCCCCATTTAAGTGCAAGTGTAGGATCCCTGTCAAGCACCTTGTATGTTGTATCATCAGTTAGTTGATGAATGATTTCGTTCTTATAGTTGTTGCGTTCAATACAACGACTGTGTCCCACCTTATTCAGCCAGGCGAATCATGATGGTAGGATCATCACCCAGGGTCTTTAAGGCTAGGTCGCTCGACCATGGAGAGGTTGTCGTAGTGTCTAGATGTATCCGTCTCGTATTCTCTGTCAGTTTCATAAGGTATTTGTTATAGGTAGTGATAGATGCATTACTTGAATTTGGATCAAATGAGCCCCGCAGTCCTTAAATTGCTGATTACCATCACTTGTGATGCCAAAATGTTCCTTTAGGCGTAACTGTCTGCCAATTTTTTGAATATCAACCAGTGAGTGTGTTGAATGTATTCATCCTGGTAGGTATATGGCACAAAAGAAAGTCCTTTGTTTAGTAGCAACATTTCACCTGGAGTTAATTCCCTAGAGCTGATGTTAAGACTTTGTTCACTATCTTCTCCGGGTGGTGGCCGGCGGGATGTGCCCCCCCCCCCCCCTTCTCGTATGCGGCCTGGGCCTCTTCCTAAAAAACAAGACGATGTCTGGGAGTATGGAGCCAATGGGGTCCTTGTAGAAAATTCATCACGTGGAGACTCCCACTGTTGGTGCCCATGAGATCTAGTCGTAATACCAGCAAAAGTTGGTGCTTCTGTATCAGTTCCACTTTCTATTTCGGCACTGTCACCTGAACTTGTATCCACTGTATTGAGAGTTCTTTTTGTGTGGCGTCTCTCACCGCCTTGGTCTGAATAACTTCCTCTCCTCAGGTGCCAGCATCCATCAATAAACAGTTAATATACAGTTTGTAATTTGCGATTCTTAAAGGCAATAAGCTCCTGCTTGTATAATTTCACTTGTGTTGTGAGTTTATTCAGCCAATCACAGGTGTTGTCTGTCCTTAGTTTAGTTGATTGATCATTCTCAAAAACCCTTATTTCAATTCTAACTTCAGCCAGTAGTCTCCCAGCCTCCCAGATTACCAACAGCATGAGATCAAATGAACATTTATTAAGTATTTTGCTCCTTATTTCTCTTTTTTGTGTCTATTGAATTGTTTACAACATGGAGACTAGTGAGGCACTAACACAGGCCGATATGAACACAGTCACTCTGGGAGCTAGTGGAGAGGATTAAAGATGAAGACACTCTTATGTTTACAGATGAGGTCGCGGATCTCATCAGATTTGGTTCCATAGAGGAACAACAAGTGGAGGAGTCTAATCATTCATTATATAACACATGGGCCAAACTCAACAGAGAGAAATAGATCTAACCTGCATGGAACTTATTTGTCTGAGTACCACAAAAAAAGAATGATACCCAGGGGCTTCGAATTAGGAATGTGCCCACAATAGGTAGATCTAACACTGAATTTTGTATAAAACTGGAGCAAAATTACTTAATAAATGCTCATTTGATCTCATGCTGTTGGTAATGCCTGGAGGCTGGGAGACTACTGGCTGAAGTAGAATTGAAATAAGGGTTTTGAGAAGATCAATCAACGAAAACTAAGGACAGACAACACTGTAATAGGCTGAATAAACTCACAACACAAGTGAAATTATACAAGCAGGAGCTTATTGCCTTTAAGAATCGCAAATTACAAAACTGTATCTCTTGATTATAACACACAAAAGTGTTTATCGATGGATGCTGGCACCTGAGGAGATTAAGTTATTCAGGACCAAGGCGGGAGAGACGCCATACAAAAAGAACTCTCAATACAGTGGATTCAAGTTCAGGTGACAGTGCCGAAATAGAAAGTGGAACTGATACAGAAGCACCAACTTTTGCTGGTATTACGACTAGATCTCGTGGGCAACAACAGTGCGAGTCTCCACGTGATGAATTTTCTACAAGGCCCCCATTGGCTCCATACTCCCAGACATCGTCCTCGTTTTTTAGGAAGAGGCCCCGGCTGCATACGAGAAGGGGGGGGCACATCCAGCCAGCCACCAACCTGGAGAAGATAGTGAACAACGTCTTTAACATCAGCTCTAGGGAATTAACTCAGGTGAAATGTTGCTACTAAACAAAGGACTTTCTTTTGTGCCCTTATACCAGGATGAATACATTCAACACACTGGTTGATATTCAAAAATTTTGCAGACAGTTACGCCTAAGGAACATTTTTGGCATCACAAGTGATGGTAATCAGCAATTTAGGACTGCGGGTCATTTGATCCAAATCAAGTAATGCATCTATCACTACCTATACCAATACCTTATGAAACTGACAGAGGATACGAGCGATACATCTAGACACTACGACAACCTCTCCACGGATGAGCGACCTAGCCTTAAAGATCCTGGGTGATGATCCTACCATCATGATTCACCCGGCTGATAAAGGTGGGGCAGTCTTGTATTGAACGCAACAGACTATAAGAACAAATCATTTGTCAACTAACTGATGATACAACATACAAGGTGCTTGACAGGGATCCTACACTTGCACTTAACGGGAGATTGATAACAAGATTGTGACATGGAGTCAAGAGGGGTCTATTACAGAACAGGAAGCTAGATTCTTACGGAAAGACTTTCCAATTATACCAATCTTGTATACACTACCCAAGATTCTAAAGATCCAGTATGCCCCCCAGGAGACCTATTAGTCTCGGCAAGGGGCTCTCTCCTACAAATCCTTGGCCATATTTGTAGATTACTTTCTACAACCCTTAGTGAAAAGAATGAGAATCCTATATTCAAGACTCAACAACATTCATTCAAAGAATCATCTATTTGAAAGATTTTAGAGAAACTGATCTGCTTGTCACCATGGACGTCTCAAGTCTCTATATGGTCATCCCTCATTCTGCAGGGATAGCAGCTGTAGCGAAAGCGCTAAGACGGAATGCCTTATGTTGGCCCACCTGAAACATCTTGATTGATCTTCTGACCATGTGCCTTGAGAAGAATTATTTTAGATTCGATAACACATTCTACCTACAAATTGCAGGCACAGCGATGGGGTCGAATGTGGCCCCATCGCTGGCGAATCTGTTCATGGAGGAGTATGAGTCCACATTGATGAACGTCTATGAGAATCCATCTATCAATTTTTATTGCAGATACATAGACAATTTGTTCCTCATTTGGAAAGATGATGAAGAGTCATGATCTTGATTGATCTTCTGACCATGTGCCTTGAGAAGAATTATTTTAGATTCGATAACACATTCTACCTACAATTGCAGGCACAGCGATGGGGTCGAATGTGGCCCCCATCGCTGGCGAATCTGTTCATGGAGGAGTGTGAGACCACATTGATGAACGTCTATGAGATCCATCTATCAATTTTTATTGCAGATACATAGACGATTTGTTCCTCATTTGGAAAGATGATGAAGAGTCATTTAAACAATGGGTACTGACACTCAATACATTGGAAAGTGCCATTAGGTTCCAATATGTGGCCAGTAGAGGACACGTTGACTATCTTGATGTAAGAGTTTTAAAAAAGATGACTCATTAGGCACCACGCTCTAGTTGTCACCAACCCATCACTTATTAAAAATATACCTAAAGATCAATATCAGAGAGTCAGAAGAAACAACACTGATAGGGAATTATGTCAGATACAGCTGACTGTAATGACAGAGAGATTCGCACAAAGAGGATACAAGAGAAAAGAATTGCATGCTACAGTGATCAGATCAATCAGGAGTGTGTCAAGGCTACTAACAACAAGGCTGAAAAACAATGACCTTTGTTACTACATATTCACCAGATCAATACCGGATCTGAGAGCTATCAAAGAAGAGTGGACCGATCATTGAATCAGACAACAGCTTACCATTTAAACAGTGGAGGGCACCAAGATTATCCATACAGAAGAGGAAGAAGTTTACGTGATTCCCTTATGAAAACAGACATCTCCCCACTAACGGAAAAACAAGGGTGGCTCAGAAAGAAAAATGGGATGCTTCAAATGCCTGAGTTGTGTTACATGCAACAGTATGCACACAGGGAAATCATTTCAACATCCCGAAAAAAGAAAAATACAAGATCAACTGGTTCTTGACTTGTACATTCCACACATATCATATACCTCCTCAACTGCCCTTGTGGGAAGTTTTACATTGGGAAATCGATCGCCGATGCCAGAACTCGGATGGCCAACCACCGGTCAAGTATTAGAGCTGCACTGAAGAATGGAAGGTCGGAACAACCAGTTGCACGACATTTTTTGGATAACAACCATTCAGTGACCAATCTCAGGTTTCGCCTGATTGATCACGTGCCCACCACTAAGACGGGGTGGTATAGATCGAAAATCTTGCCTCAAAAAGAGGCTTGTTGGATCCACGAATTGGGGACATTGATACCCAGAGGCCTCAACATACAATCCGGGTGGCAGCATTCTTGGGTTGAACAGACTGATCCAGTTATAAGATGAGAGTCCTGATGCATTACAATTATTGTTTGTCTGAGTCTTGTCCTCTTTACAATTAAGTTAATGAGAGTACATGATGAACATTATTATGCTTTTGCCTCTAAGTGTATAGTATACCTTTTGGTTGTCTCCAGACAGCTCACTAGAGTCTTTGGGGCCGATATGATATGGGCTTATCCCAATGAAACAGCTACTTCATTACAATAGATACAAGTGTTTTTATTTTTTAGTATTTATGTGTAGTTTATTTTTAACCCCCTTTTTTTTATGTGTTGTATTTCTTTCCACTGTGTATCACTTTGAGCTACTTTAGCACACTTTATCTTTCACTAACAAATTCGGTTTGAGCCTGATCGGGGTTTATATCCGGGTTCGCACCTACCTAGCTGGATGTGTATTTAGTCTCATATATTATGAGTCCTGCTTCATAGTAATGTTATTCCTGGACACTCTCCATCTGTGTATGGATAGTATGATCCCTCTGTTTTTTTATTAGTATTAGTGGGTATGTTGTAGTGAACAAATTCTACCTCTCTCTTGTTGAGACTTAGATACTTTTGAAGACTCATGTTGTATTATGATTATGTTTGTGTAGCCATATAGAATATTAATTATAAGATTATGCCATATTTCCATGCCATACTATCAAAACATTATTCTATCAGGGTACAAATTGTGGTTATTACGTAAGATCTTTCTTCAAGTGATTTGTGATTCTGTAAGTATTTAGGATGTCAGTGCCTGCAGTGCATCTAATGGGCGGCATCACCTATATGAGACAGGGTTGATTTTATACTACAACCTATCGGGAATAGTATACCAGGCAGTGTGGGTAGCCTTGGGATTTGTATTTTTACTTGCTTATCGGGAGGAGGTCTCTAGCTTTCCAATATCCTGAATACCAAGATAGTTTAATATATGTCTACTTGTGTAGGTTGTATATTAACTCAGTGTGTGTCTGTGCAGGGGCTATAGGATATGAACATCATGCTGCGTGTTTTGAAGTTTGTATGTTCACCACAGTGTTTGCCTGTGAATATCATGTGGCGTGTTTTGCGAGCTCCGAGATTCTGTTATGGATTTGTAGAGGGTCTTTTTGTGTTTTGTGCACTATATTGTCTTGTAGGGCATTATATTTCTAACATTTGCAGTATGGAGTAGCTATATCTAATGTTTATAACGATGTCTTAATAACGGGAGTGTGTCTGACAGGGATGACATCATTCACAGTTGAGCCTATCAGTAGTACTGGATGTACCTGCCTCTTGAGCGTATTATGGAGGTGTGTGGCTTAAACACCTATCAGGATCGAGTATGATGTGGGGATGGCTCTGTTTATTTTTCCTGTATTTTGTGGGCTGAGGTATAGATATGTGGTTCACGAAGGATTAGGTATATACAGTTAGCATTAGGAGAATTACCTCTTAGTGTGTGTATTCATTGACTTGGTATATGGTTTTTTTTGGAGCGCAGTGGTATTAAAGAAAGGGGAGAGGCGGTCCCAAGCCTGACTATTGGAATATGAGAGGTGTGTTTTTTAGTTGGTGTGCCGATGTAAGCATAATTGTGGCGATCTGAGCCCATGGTTGGGATAAGGTGGATTGCGGTGTGCAATCTCTATAATGGAGGTGGTGATAATGCATAATTTGAGGAGAGTTCAGAATACGATGTGTAGATGAACTGTGTTGATCGTAGACTTTTACACGTTTGACTGAGTTGTTTTGACAGAGCAGTAGAACCTATCAGCAGTTAGAGGCATTTTTCGTTTTTTCTTTTGGTAGAATCCATTATGCGCATTTATTTGGAGGTGTTGAATCTCAGATATATTCTGTAACCTACAATAACGTTATTTCTGCAATATAATTTGCGTGATCAGTGCTCATTTGGTTATAGGTGATCATATAATACAAATACACTTTTATACATTTATAATTACACTGTAATTTGCTGAATTTTGTACTACTTATCCATACCTTATTTTGGTTTGATCTGAATTTTGCACACGGCCACTTGCGATTGGTGGCAACACAGGGGAGGGTCTAGTGGGCCTATTTAAGTTTGATTTTTGCACTGTTTGTTTGTCAGAAGAAGGGGACAGTTTGGTCCCGAAACGTTACTATAATACATTTTTGTTTTTTGCTGTCAAAAGTCAGAGAGTGCTTGAAATCATTTGCCTGATATATATCATATATATACTATATATATATATATATATATATATATATGTATATACTGTATATATATATATATATATATATATATATATATATATATATATATATATATATATATATATATATATATATACTGTACTAGAGATGTGCACGGGCAAAATTTTCATTTTGTTAAATTTAAAATTTTTGTTTTAGGTCATTTACATTCATGGTTGCGTACGTTTCAAACAAATTTCATTTGAAATTTTTGTTTTGAATGACATTTTTTATTTTTAAGCTACAGTGCAGATTCTTGCCATATTTCTTTATTTGAAACTGTAATCAGCTATATTAGCTTTAGCTTTGTAATTCTATGTAATTCTTAAAGGGACAGGAAACCTCAAAAAGTAATTCATGATTAGGATACAACATACAATTTTAAACAACTTTAAAATGTATTTTAATGATCAAATATGCTTCATTCTCTTGTTAGCCTTTGCTGAAAGAACATCATTTCACTACTGTCAGCGAGCTGAACACATCTTAGCCAAACACAAGAAACAAATGTATGCAGGCACCAATCACCAGCTAGCTCCCAATAGTGTAAGATATGTGCATATTTATTTCAAAAAATGGATAACAAGAGAACAAAGCAAATATATAATTTATTTTAAGTGTCTTAAAAATGCATTCTCTATCCGATTCTTACAAGTTGAATTCCCTACCCGTTTAAACTTATTCTTCATACATCTAATTTATGTGCACTGCATTTTTACTGAAACTAAACAGTTTACAAGTTAGTTTACAAATTATGCCAGAAAATGTGTAGATGTCAGCTCACTTTGCTCCTGGCTTGTGCCAAGGGACACGTAGGTCACAGAATTATTTGTGCAATGAAGAGGGGGGCTGTTTCAGCAGAGATGCTAAACATGGCATTAGTGTCGAGGCTGGTTCTTCAAATGATGCAGCTTATAGTATAAATTTAAGAAATGGCACCGCTATGGGAAAGGCACCAAAGTTAATGCAGTAACATATACATTTATGAGAGACTCAGAGACCTTGGTGCTTGATTATTCTAATGTGATGAACCCAATGTTTCCTATCTCTAATCCCTCCTTTTGATCTTACCTTAGGTTGTATTCTGGTTCTCGATTTACACCAGACCCCTGCTGTGTTTCCTGATTTTTACTGATTACCTGGCTATTGACTACTGGAACGGTGTATCTGACTATTCTTCTGGATCCTCCCTGTGTAGTGTTGTATGGTTGCTAAATAATCTTCTGTTTCATGCCATTGGCTAGTCTATGATCCACACATGAAAACCAATCCGACTCTGAATATCTGAATTACAAGAAGAACAAATATAACTCTTTTACCTTTATAATACATTGACAGTACAGTGTATAGTTGCAAGAAAAAGTTTGGGAACCCTGTGGAATTACTGGATATCTGCATTGAATACTCATAAAATGTGGTCTGATTTTCATCAAACAATAATAGACAAACAGAATCTGACTAAACTTTAAACTAACAACACACAAGCATTTGTACTCTTCACATTTGTATTAAAGACTGAGAGGCCTATTTATCAATCCATCAACCGCAAATACGCTGTAATTCCGCAGCGTAATTGTGGAGAGCTTAATTCCCCTTAGTTATCAAAGCCTACAGACCGGCAAAATTAGAAATTTGTGACGTAACATACGATCCGCCAGTCTCAGTCCGACACAGATCAATGCTTACGTCACTACAGATGTTCCGAATGCAAATTCGGCACTATCTGACTACTTTGCTAGTTAAACAAATTCTTAGCAGGTATGCTCGCCACTATTCCGGCACCAGCATACCTGGTTTTCAATCCGCTGCCCTGGAGGAGGTGGATGCCATTGGAATCGATGGGAGTCTGAAAGCAGCGAAAGCTTAAGTTCGCTGCTGCCCAATATCCAATTGATTTCTATGGTAGAATAAAAGTACCGTTTACACCTAACACCCTACACATAAGCCCGAGTCTAAATGGCCCCTAATCTGCCGCCCCCTACATAACGCCACCTACCATTATACTTCTTAACCCCTAATCTGCCACTCCTATACCGCCGCCACATACATAATGCTATTAACCCCTAATCTGCTGCCCCGACACCGCCACACCTACATTATACTTATTAACCCCTATTCTGCCGCCCTGACACCGCGACACCTACATTATATTTATTAACCCCTAATTTGCCGCTCCCCGCCACCGCCGCCACCTACATAAATTTATTAACCCCTATCCCGCCACTCCCAGAGCCCATTGCAACTAAATAAATGTATTAACCCTAAACCACCAGCCCCCACATTGCCATAAACTAAATTAAACTATTAACCCCTAAACCTAACAACCAGCTAACTTTATATTAAATAGTAACTCATCCCTTTCTTATAATAAATTTAAACATATCTTTAGATTTAAATTAAACTATATTAAACTATATTAAAGTAATAATTAACCTACCCTAACTATTATACTAAAATTAAACTATATTAAACTAATAATTAATCTACCCTAACTGTTATAATAAAATTACATTAAACAAAAAATTTAATTAACCATATTATATATTTAAAAACCTAACCCTACTCAAATAATTTAATTACAAAGTTACAAAAAACTAACAACTAAGTTACAAAAAATTAACAAACACTAAATTACAAAAAAAACACTTAGTTACACAAAATAAAAAAAAAATTATCAAAGATTTAAACTAATTACCTAATTACACATAATCTAAGAGCCCTATGAGAATAAAAAAGCCCCCCCCCCCCCAAATAAAAAAACCACTAACCCTACAATAAACTACAAATAGCCCTTAAAATGGCCTTTTGTGGGGCATTGCCCAAAGAAATCAGCTATTTTACCTGTAAATAAAAATACAAAATACCCCCCAACAGTAGAGCCCACCACCCACACAACCAACCCCCCCAAATAAAAACCTAACTAAAAAAAAAATAATCTCCCCATTGCCCTGAAAAGGTCAATTTGGATGGGCATTGCCCTTAAAAGGGCATTTAGCTCTATTGCAGCCCCAAACCCTAATCTAAAACTAAAACCCACCCAATAAACCCTTAAAAAATCCTAACACTAAACCCTGAAGATCCACTTACAGTTTTGAAGATCCGACATCCATCTCCAAGAAGCCGGCACTGAAAATTTAAGAGTGCTGATTTTTTTTATATGTAGTTAAAAGGTCCGTACCATGCCAATGTCATGTGGTGTGTGTAAATATAATGTATTCCATGGGGAGCTGCTCACAGCTATGTTTTCTGTGTCCTTGAACTAGCCGTTCTTTGTGCTGATAGCCTACCTTTTCAATTTTATATACAGCAGTACTGCCCAAGCCGTGTGCAACTTGTACAGCAGCCTGCAGCTGTAGCTTCAAAACCAGGCCCCGGTGTGGAGAGTGGCCGCACAGTTTGAGGGCATTGCACTTACTTATGTGGTGATGCTGGATGGGTGAGGTGCGGAGCTAATCCCTTTGCATTGGACATGGAGTGTTGTATGCTTCAGCCCCCTGCATAACTCGCTGCTGAGCGGGGGCTGCCATAGAGATGCTTTGCCCACTAAGACTGTTCTTGCTGCTGCACTAACTGACATAGTTAAGGGCGACATACCATATGCATGCGGTGGCCTTTTTTTTGCCACGTGCTGGGCGTTGGACATCTAACTTATGGCTAGATTATGAGTTTTTGCAAGTTATTTCCACCGCTCACCTCACTACAGCGCTGTTTTTACAGGTTTTCATAAACCCCGGCGATAGCAGGCAATATTGCAACGTTGAGCAAAATTGAGCTCCATACCGCACTCAAATACCAGCGCTGCTTTGAGCTGGTTTTGCGTACTTGGTGCACGATTAGGGGTTTAATTCTATTTAACTAGTGTTTATGATGAGGGGGTGCGGAAGTTTAGGGGTTAATTTAGGGGTTAATATGTTTTATTCTAGTGGCGGTGATGTCGGGAGCGGCAGATTAGGGGTTAATAATTTTATTTTAGTGTAGACATGTGCATGGCGAAAAAATTCGGTTCGGTTCGGATCGATTCGGAATTTTTCGAAGTTCGGCTCGGATTGATTCGAATTCGGAAAATTCGGAATCGATTCGTTTCGGATTCGTTTCGGATTCATTCGGATTCGAAGAAATTCGGTTCGATTTGGTTCGATTCGGTTCGATTCGGTTCGTAAATTCGTCATTTCGGTAAGTGTTAGGTGGGATTAGACTAGTATTATACTGTATATTAGGTGTTAACCTAACATACTGTACAATGCTAGTGTAATCCCAATGGCCATTCGAATTTACGATTCGATTCGGTTCGTTTCGGAAAATTCGGCAGAATTTTAATTCGGAAATTCGGTTTGATCCGAATCGCCGAATTTGCCGAATTTGCCGAATTTCCGAATCGAAACGAAACGAATCGCACATGTCTATTTTAGTGTTTGCGATGCAGGAGGGCCTCGGTTTAGTGGTTAATAGGTACGTTTTAGCACTTTAGTTATGAGTTTTATGTTACGGCTTTGTAACATAAAAGCCATAACTACTGACTTTCAGTTTATGGTATGGATCTTGATGTTATAGGCTGTACCGCTCATTTTTGGCTGGACAGGCAAAACGCCGTAATACCGGCACTGTGAAAGTCCCATTGAAAAAGGACTTTTTAAAAGCTGCGGTAGTTACGTTGCGTTACGGCCAAAAAAGTGTGCGGTACAGATATACCTGCAAGACTCGTAATACCAGCGGTAGTGAAAAAGAGCCATAACGATGCTTTTTCACTCATACTGCAAAACTCGTAATCTAGCCGTTAGTTTATTTGGTTGTTTCTCTCTTGCTGTTTGATGAATACATTTCCAAACTAAAGGGCTCCGTACCAACTTGAGCATCAAAACCTGTAAATGGCCCCAGCAATTTCATATGAAAAATTACCGACAAATTCCACACGTGCATAAATACTTGATTTACATTTCTGATTATTTATGACTGCACATCTTAGATCTGTTGCTAAAATCAGGTATCAAGTTGACAATGTTTATGCATAGGTCACTTGGTCAAGGATTATGATGATGTTCTTTAATTTTAATTTAAGTGTTTTATGGTAATCTTATGCTGGTGCTTTTTGTTTTTTATATTAGGCGCTGGCGGCACATGCCACCTGGCTGTTACACAGCTTGTTTGTCAGCCTCAGTTTGTATTAGTGCAAAGGGAGAGGAGGGAAGCGGCTGAATTGCAGCTGAATTGTTTGATTACTCATATTTATTCAATATTCATTCTAAATAAAAGGTTTTAACTATGTATTTACTATAAATATTTTACATTCCTATGTTCTTCACATAGCAGAATATGATCTAGGTATTTATAAATAGCTATATATATATATAAATTTACAAAGAGAGTGTTGGGAGAGGATTGTTTAGCCTTCTGTTTAAGCAGGATAGGAAATTTATAATTTAAAGATCTAGGCGGTAACTATCCACTACTAGATCAGGTGCAGACCCCCAAAAATAGTTATAACTTCAAATTATTAGAAAAAGAGAAATAGCCACAGTAGAGCTATATGAGATACTGTGTAAAGATGGGGGATTTCAGCACTCAATAGAACTCCATTTAACCCAAATTGGTGCTTAACTGGGAGCTAGCAAGAGACAAAATACACGGATGCACATAAGTTCAGATAACACGACAAATTTATTTACAAAGTAACAAACATGCTGGAAAGACATATGCGTATTGTTTAGGTACTAAAGAAAGTATAATATTACCCCACTGCAGTGGGATAACTATCTATCATAATACTTCCTAAAACAGCTTTTAATGCAACATTGTATTGATTCATATATAACAAGGAAAGGATATAATATAGCTGTGGCCAACAGATTATCTTATGATCATATATACAACCTGTTCTGAGGTCTCCTTATAGTTAAGGAATAGGAAGAAAACACAGGTAGATGAAAATCCGTTTCTGCCTGGCCCAGGTTCTGTGTGAAAAGAAGTAGATAAACGGGATATTCCTTTCTTTTCAAAGGCTCATTCTTTGCTTTTAGTCAAGAGCTATATAAAAAGACTTGTATGCTAGAACTCCGAGGTAAGAGCGTCCTCTCTGTCTAGCATAGTGATACAATACTTGTTTAGAAGTGCCGTTATTGCTTTTAAGTCCAAACAAATGCAGCTTTCCAGGAAACTGCGGTATGTAGCGGTCCCAAGTGTTTGCCTCAACACATACCTCCGGACCTCCGTATTTGAATAGCAGTCCGGATATCTGTGTGGCTGTGTTAGTGCTCACCTCCGGGTTCACCTTGTATCCGCAGATATAGAGATTACAGTAATTCGTTCGGGTCTGGGTACTGAAGTTGCGTGCAGGGTCGGGACAGGTGCTTCCGACATCAAACTGCTTTCTACCTCCACTTTAAAGTCATATCACCTTCGCTTTTGGGGATCTTGACTATAACGGATGGCAGATAAAAATCTTCATGAAAATCTTCCGAACTTGTGTGAGCTGTAACCAGGTGTCTGTCTATAAGGAGGACTCAGAACAGGTCGTATATATGATCATAAGATAATCTGTTTGGCCACATCTATATATATCCTTTCCTTGCTATATATGAATCAATACAATGTTGCATTAAAAGCTGTTTTAGGAAAGTATTATGATAGATTGTTATCCCACTGCAGTGGTAATATTATACTTTCTTTAGTACCTAAACAATACGCATATGTCTTTCCAGCATGTTTGTTACTTTGTAAATAAATTTGTCGTGTTATCTGAACTTATGTGCATCCGTGTATTTTGTCTCTTGCTAGCTCCCAGTCAAGCACCAATTTGGGTTAAATGGAGTTCTATTGAGTGCTGAAATCCCCCATCTTTACACAGTATCTCATATAGCTCTACTGTGGCTATTTCTCTTTTTCTAATAAATTTGAAGTTATAGCTATATATATATATATATATATATATATATATATATATATATATATATATATATATAAAGAGAGAGAGAGAGAGAGAGAGAGAGAGAGAGAGAGAGAGCTAATAGACCAAGCACTCTCTGGTCTTATCCAGTGTATAACACAATTTTATTACAGTGACGTTTTGGGGTATCCATTGGTCTGATGAAGGGGTGAATACCCTGAAACGTCACTGTAATAAAATTGTGACCAGAGAGTGCTTCATCTATTAGCTCTATTTACTACTCTAGCACCCTGGCATATGAAGTTTGTTAGTGGGAGTGCACTATCTCTACCGAATATATATATATATATTATATATATATATAATATATATATATATATATATATATATATATATATATATATATGTAATTATGAATAAATAGAACATATTCTTCTATAAAACGAACAATGGCATGTGAAATCTTCAGATTTTCATGTCGTGTTAGCGCACTTGAGAATATGGGATCGTGGTTGCTCACAAGTTTTTTTTTCTTCCACTTTTTTTTCTTTATTTAATTCTATAGGGGAATAGGTTACTGCAAGCACGATATTCTAAGTCCGGCTTTTTTCACTCCCCAGTTTATCGCTTGAGCAAAAACAATGTACATATATTAACACATTCTTGCAGTCTATAAACCAATACAGCAGAAGGTGGTGAATAAAATAAGTGTCACATTTATAAAACATAAAATCAAAATTGTTACCTTCTCGTTGATAAAATAAAGAAAAATATGGACTCTCTTGGACCCTTCAATAGTGAAAGAGCTCCCAACTTATTATGGAAACCCAGTTTTATATTTTTTCAACAACCACTATATTATAAGTATTTACTAGGTGTTAATCTGGGGTATATGTGAGGTTGGAAGGGTTATATAGAGCTCTTGGAGTTTGGGTATCTTTGTCTCCTCCAAACTATATGGAGGTCATTTCCATGAGTAATGAATCGTGGATTCTCACCACCATGAAATAAATGAATTTATCAAGTAAGCATAATAATGTTTTTCATGTCGGATTAGTGCACTTGAGAATATATGATCGGGTTTGTGTGCGAGTAGGGTGTGAGTACTGGGCAGACAGAAGTTTCATGTTTTCATCTGTCTATTTTTGGTAAGTAGCTGATTTTGGTTTTTAGGGCGAGTTGCCAGATTTTGGGCCAGATTAAGAGTGGAGCACTAACAGTTACGCGCAAAGGATAAAGGGTATATCACAGGTTTTCCACTCGTATTGCAAGTTGAAACTGAACGTGAGTGCAATTGCGATTTACACTAGACTGATTACCGCGTCCTCAGAGCTCTGCTTAACTGTTTCGTGAAACAAACGGAAAACACATAACAAATACACTGAAAAGCACAGTTACCCTCATAATAACACCATCTAATAAAAAATATTCAAAAAAAATATTTTACACAAAAATTAAAAGGGCTCAAGGATATGAGGTCTCAGGTGTTAAAAAATAAAGCAGACAAAGAGCTTTTACATACATACACATCTCTATATATGTCTCTATATGTGTACATATGTACATATGTATTTATATGTGTATGTATGTATTTACAGAGATATATACACCAGTGATGTGCAGTCACTAGAGGCAGGTGAGGCAGTGCTTCACCTCTCATATGGGCAAAAATATATATATTTTTTTATTGGCTTTAAAAAAAAAAAAAAAAAAATTAAAAATTTTTCCCCAGCATTTTTTTTTCTCATTATGTTGTGCAATGGAGAGGCACAATCAGGTCTGCCCACCATTACACAACATGCTGCACCACCTACTGGATGCAAGTGGTTAAGATCATTGCATGGCCCATTAACTGCTTATTTGAGGCAGTCCTATTTGGGCTGAACCAATCCAGTGAGAGGCATTAGTAAGTGGAACATAGGGTTGGGGCTGGATGTTAAATCATATAAAACAAAACAAAAACGAAAAAAAAAACAACTTTCATTTATTTTGTTGCTGTCCTGTGAACCTGCTAGCTTTGCTAAAGTGAAAAAGAGAGTTCTGTTCTTCCCCTCTAAGTTTAGTGGAATGTGCCACTGTCACTTCCTGAATCCTTATACAGAGCAGGAATAGAGGCAGAGAGAGCAGTGTTTTAGCCACATCTTATTAAAGTAAGATTTTACTGAAAGGGATTCTGTTAGTGAAAATGATAATTTAATGAATGTGGTTTAGTGTTTAGCAGTTTAAGGATCATTTTTGTATTTTGTTTACTCAAACTTTACACCCACTAACTTAGCAGCTTGCCTCTGTACTTCACACTAATTTATAGTCTCATTTTCTGAACTCTCTGTGGCTCTGCTGTTTTATTACTTTAAAATGCAGTGCCCCCCCTTGTGTGTGTGTGTCTCTCTCTCTATATATATCCATCTCTCTCCTTATGTGTTGTTCTCACCCATGGTCTCTTTCTCTCTCTGTCTCTCTTCCTCCCCATCTGACTCATCCCTTATGTCTCTCTCTAACCCTCTGTGTGTGACTGTGTCTCTCTCTCTTTCTCTCTCTCTCTAACCCTCTGTGTATGATTGTGTCTCTCTTTCTCTCTCTAAACCTCTGTGTGTGATTGTCTCTCTCTTTCTCTCTCTCTCTAACCCTCTGTGTGTGATTGTGTCTCTCTCTTTCTCTCTCTCTCTCTAACCCTCTGTGTATGATTGTGTCTCTCTCACTTTCTCTCTCTCTAACCCTCTGTGTGTGATTGTGTCTCTTTCTCTTTCTCTCTAACCCTCTGTGTGTGATTGTGTCTCTCTCTCTCTAACCCTCTGTGTGTGATTGTGTCTCTCTCTTTCTCTCTCTAACCCTCTGTGTGTGATCGTGTCTCTCTCTTTCTCTCTCTCTCTCTCTCTCTAACCCTCTGTGTGTGATTGTGTGTCTCTCTCTCTCTCTCTCTCTCTCTCTCTCTCTCTCTCAAGCTGTGTGTGATCTCTCTCTCTCTAACCCTCTGTGTGTGATTGTCTCTCTCTCTCTCTCAAACTGTGTGTGATTGTGTCTCTCTCTCTAACCCACTGTGTATGATTGTGTCTCTCTCTCTCTCTCTCTCTCTCTCTCTCTCTCTCTCTCTCTAACCCTCTGTGTATGATTGTGTCTCTCTCTATTTCTCTCTCTCTAACCCTCTGTGTGTGATTGTGTCTCTCTTTCTCTCTCTCTAACCCTCTGTGTGTGATTGTGTCTCTCTTTCTCTAACCCTCTGTATGTGATTGTGTCTCTCTCTCTTTCTCTCTCTCTCTCTCTCTCTCTCTCTCTAACCCTCTGTGTGTAATTGTGTGTCTATCTCTCTCTTTATTTCTCTCTCTCTAACCCTCTGTGTGTGATTGTGTCTCTGTCTCTCTCTCTCTCTAACCCTCTGTGTGTGATTGTGTCTCTGTCTCTCTCTCTCTCTCTCTCTAACCTTCTGTGTGTGATTGTGTCTCTCTCTCTTTCTCTCTCTCTAACCCTCTGTTTGTGATTGTGTCTCTCTTTCTCTCTAACCCTCTGTGTCTCTCTCACCCCGTCTCTCTCTCCCTTTCTCCCCGAGTGCTTTTCTGTGTTTCTGTCTACCTTTTATTTATTTAATTAATGAATTGGTAGTGCCATCTGATGGTGTGGCTTTATTTAAAGGGGTGAGGTCAAGCGCCCCACCATTTTTTTATTTCACCAGCCGCCACTGGATCAAGACATTTTTATATTTACTGAATTTACTATAAGCATAATTTGCAGCATTAAAGTAAAAAGTATGTTTTAAACATATTTTAATGGGCATGGATTTCTAGATCTCATAATCAGAGCAAGCATTGTGTTATCTGGCAAGAGTTTGTTACAAATATGTTTTGTTACAAAAGTTGACCAGTTTTCCAAGACACCATTTAAAGGGACATGAAACCCATATGAAACCCATATGAAACCCATATGCAAATTTAAATAACTTTCCAATTTACATCTAATATCTAATTTTCTTCATTCTTTTGATATCCTTTGTTGAAAATCATATCTAAATATGATCAGTAGCTGCTGATTGGTGGCTGCACATAGAAACCTCATGTGATTGGCTCACCCATGTGCATTGCTATTTCTTCAACAAAGGATATCTAAAGAATGAAGGCGTATCCTAGCCACTGCCTCACCAGCCTCTGATGTCACTGCACGTCACTGATATACACATATAACACTTATATACATATGTACACATATATAGGCATATATAGTAGTGCAGTGGAGCCCTTTGCAGTTAAGTAGATGAAAACATGTAAAATCATATTTATTAAATATTTATTTATTTATTTATAAAATATTTTACCAGGAAAGATACATTGAGATTTCTCTCATTTTCAAGTATGTCCTGGGTACACAAAACATTGCATTGATACAATGGTACAATAAAATACAAAAACAATAATAATACACAATATATGCAAAAATTTAACATAGAACAGGTAGGAAATATATAATCAACCATGACAGGTACATTCAGTTTTGAGATATGTAGAGAGCGATCTCTTAAAGGATACTAGGCTTGGGGAAGGTTTAAAAGTGTGCGGGAGGTCGTTCCATAATTGTGGTGCTCTGTAGGAAAAGGAGGATCGAGCTGCTTTCTTTTTGTATTGAGGCAGACTAAATAATGTGCTGGTACTGGATCGGAGGTTATAGGAGGTGGGAATAGCCGGGGAGAGCATTCTGCTCAGGTAGGGTGGGAGCTTCCCAGAAAGGCTCTTAAACACAAGGCAGGAAAGATGGAGGATGCGTCTGGATTCCAGCGATAGCCAGTTTAGTTCTTTTAGCATGTCACAATGGTGGGTCCTTTAGTTACATTGTAGCAAAAAGCAGCAGAACGAGCTATACAATGTATTAAGTTTATTAAGGTGAGTTTGCGGTGCAGGTGCATATACTACATCCCCATAATCCACGATTGGCATCAGAATTTGCTGTACAATCTTTTCCTTTACAGCAGGGCTGAGACAGGATTTGTTTCTGTACAGGGCACCTATTTTTATATAAAGTTTAGATGCCAGTTTTTCTATATGGAGGCCAAAAGATAGATTGGGGTCTAACAACATACCCAAGTATTTAAAAAAGTGGACTGCGGTCAGTGTGCAATTTGATTTTGTTTTGATGCATAGATGGGAATTTTGTAATTTGTGTAGTTTAGGTCCCGTTCCAAAGATCATTGTGACAGTTTTGTCAGTGATTAGGAAGAGTTTGTTTTTTGAGATCCACTTTTCTACCTCTGTGAACTGGTCTTGGAGCACTGCTTCAAGCTGCGGCAGATCGGAATTGTTTGCATAGATTACTGTGTCATCTGCATACATGTGTACAGTTGAGGATTTGCAGACATTAGGCAGATCATTTATAAATAATGTGAATAGCAGGGGAACACCACACGTGACTGGGAGAGGGAGGGAGTCGCTGTCAGAAATGGAGACATATTGTGATCGATCCGATACATATAATTGAAACCAGGTTAGCGGATGATCACCAATACCTGAGTTTTTTAGTTTGAGCAGTAGTATGTCAGGGTCTACTGTGTGAAAGTCCTTTGCAAAATTAAGGAAAATAGCTCCAGTTAGTTCTCCTTGTTCCATTCCAGTTTTGATGTTGTTGCAAACTTTTAGGAGAGCAGTTGTACTGGAGTGATTTGTACGAAAACCTGATTGATCAGGGGTCAGATAGTTAGATTGTTGGTAATATTCACATAATTGCATATGGATGCATTTTTCTAAGATTTTTGACAATACTGGGAGCAATGATATTGGGCGATAGTTAGAAACCAAGGTTATCTCCCCACTTTTATGAATAGGCACTACTCTTGCAGTCTTCCAAAGTTTGGGTATGTATCCAGACACCAAGGATTCATTAATTAGGGTTGTGATAGGTTTAGCAATTGCTGGCACACTAAGCTTAAACAGCATTGCTGGGATTTGATCAGGTCCAGACTGGTTTTTCATTTTTAGGTTATTAAGGTGTTTCTTAATGACATTGATGGGTACAGGCCTAAAATTGAACTTCTCTATTTTGGGTCTTTGCTGATTTAGTGGGGCCTGATCCACATTTGTAGCTTCAGGATGTGTGCCATTTATTAGTTTGTTAATCAGGGTGGTGGAGCATCCGACAAAATAATTGTTAAAGGCATTTGCTACTTCTAAGGGGAGTTGTCCATTGACAGTGGGGGGTTGGGAGTGGATTGGTGGAGTTTGTACGTTATTTATGAGTTTCCAAAACTTTCTAGGGTTTGATATGTTATTGTTCAGATTTTCCCAGAAATATTGGGCCTTGGCAATTTTGTTTATTTAGTACATATATTTCACCATTGTCTATATACACAGTGATTGTTCATAGAGCCAGTATGCTTGAACTTTGACCACAATGAATCTCGAAACTGGTACATTTGAATGAGGTCAGCAGTGATCCAATTCAAGTGTGCTCCTTTTACTCTCACCTTATGCAGCGGGGCATGTAAATTCCAAACTTGTAGGAGTTCAGACTGAAAGAATTCAACTGCAGCGTCAAGATCTGGGATTAGGTTTAATCTGTGCCAGGGGAGGTTATTGATGTCATTTAGAAATTATTGAAGTTTAAATATTTTGAAGGACCTGGTGATTTTAACCTTGGGCGAGGTTTTAGTTGCCTTTATTTTGCGCACACAGTACACTAAGCAGTGGTCACTGAAATTGTTAGGGAGAACACCTGCCTCCTGGATTCGGTCGGGAGAGGTGGAGAGAATCCAATCGAGCAGGGTGTGATTATGGCTTTTGATGTTTATGCGAGTTGGGGAGGAGATTAATTGTGGTAGCTGCAAAAACTTAAACACAGAGCAACAACTATTATTTTTTGGATTCAGCCAATCAATATTAAAATCTCCAAAAACCAAAACTTCACTTTTTGAGTTTTGAGCTATGGTTTCACTAAGGAGATGGGCTATGCCTGAAAGGGTATGCACAGGGGAGCTAGGTGGGTGGTAGGTTCCTGCAACAATGATTGATTTACTGCACGGGATCTCAATTGTGCCAGAAAGGAAATCAAAGGTGGCAGGAGAGCTAGATTTTTGTAAGGGGGTGTACTTTGTGACATTGTCAACATAGATTACAATGCCGCCTCCTCTCTTTGCTCTGTCATTTCTATGGCATGAATACCCATGTATTGCAATGGTAGAGTCAGGTATTTTTGCGGTTAGCCACGATTCAGAGATCACAATGATTTTGGGCTTGTATTGTAAACACCAACGGCTAGATTACAAGTTTTTGTCGGTAATGGTGTGCGGGACTAACGTGCCTTTTTTTCTCACCGCTCACTTACAACGCTGGTATTACAGGTTTTCTTCAAGCCGGCGTTAGCCTCAGAAAAGTGAGCGTTGAGCAAAATTTAGCTCCACATCTCACCTCAATACCAGCGCTGCTTATGGTAGCGGTGATCTGGCTAAACATGCTCATGCGCGATTTCCCCATAGGAAACAATGGGGCTGAGCTAGCTGGAAAAAATCTAACAGCTGCAAAAATGCAGCGTTCAGCTCCTAATGCAGCGCCATTGTTTCCTATGGGGAAATAAAAGTTATGTCTGCACCTAACACCCTAACATGAACCCCGAGTCTAAACACCCATAATCTTACACTTATTAACCCCTAACCTGCCGCTCCGGACACAGCCGCCACCTACATTATATTTATGAACCCCTAATCGGATGCCCCCAACATTGCCGAACCCTACATTATATTTATTAGCCCCTAATCTGCCCCCCCCCCCAACATCGCCGCAACTATATTAAATTTATTAACCCCTAAACCTAAGTCTAACCCTAACACCCCCCTAACTTAAATATAATTAAAATAAATCTAAATAAATTTACTACAATTAAATAAATAATTCCTATTTAAAACTAAATACTTACCGATAAAATAAACCCTAAGCTAGCTACAATATAACTAATAGTTACATTGTATCTAGTTTAGGGTTTGTTTTTATTTTACAGGCAACTTTGTATTTATTTTTACTAGGTAGAATAGTTATTAAATAGTTATTAACTATTTAATAACTTCCTAGTTAAAATAAGTACAAATTTACCTGTAAAATAAATCCTAACCTAAATTACAATTACACCTAACACTATACTATCATTAAAGTGATTTACTAAATTACCTACAATTAAATACAATTAAATTAAATAAACTAAAGTACAAAAAACAAACAAATACTAAATTACAGAAATAAAAAAAGAATTACAATTTTTTTAAACTAATTACACCTAATCTAATCCCCCTAATAAAATAAAAAATCCCACCAAAATAATAAAATTCCCTACCCTATATTAAATTACAAATAGCCCTTCAAAAGGACCTTTTGCGGGGCATTGCCCCAAAGTAATCAGCTCTTTTACATGGAAAAAAAAATACAATACGCCCCACCCAACATTAAAACCCACCACCCACACACCAAACCATACTCTAAAACCCACCCAATCCCCCCTTAAAAAACCTAACACTACCCCCTTGAAGATCACCCTACCTTGAGCCGTCTTCAACCAGCCAGGCACAAGTGGACCTCCAGAGGGGCAGAAGTCTTCATCCGATCCGGCCAGAAGAGGACATCCAGACCGGCAGAAGTCTTTATCCAGGCGGCATCTTCTATCTTCTTCCATCCGGAGCGGAGCGGGTCCATCTTTAAGACATCCGACGCGGAGCATCCTCTTCCATCCGACGGCGACTGAAGAATGAAGGTTCCTTTAAGTGACGTCATCCAGGATGGCGTCCCTTCAATTCCGATTGGCTGATAGAATCCTATCAGCCAATCGGAATTAAGGTAGGAAAAATCCTATTGGCTGATGCAATCAGCCAATAGGATTGAAGTTCAATCCTATTGGCTGATCCAATCAGCCAATAGGATTGAGCTTGCATTCTATTGGCTGTTCCAATCAGCCAATAGAATGCCAGCTCAATCCTATTGGCTGATTGCATCAGCCAATAGGATTTTTCCTACCTTAATTCCGATTGGCTGATAGGATTCTATCAGCCAATCGGAATTGAAGGGACGCCATCCTGGATGACGTCACTTAAAGGAACCTTCATTCTTCAGTCGCCGTCGGATGGAAGAGGATGCTCCACATTGGATGTCTTCAAGATGGACCCGCTCCGCTCCGGATGGAAGAAGATGCCGCCTGGATGAAGACTTCTGCCAGTCTGGATGTCCTCTTCTGGCCGGATCGGATGAAGACTTCTGCCCCTCTGGAGGTCCACCTGTGCCCGGCTGGGTGAAGACGGCTCAAGGTAGGGTGATCTTCAAGGGGGTAGTGTTAGGTTTTTTTAAGGGGGGATTGGGTGGGTTTTAGAGTAGGGTTGGGTGTGTGGGTGGTGGGAATTAATGTTGGGGGTATTGTATTTTTTTTTCCAGGTAAAAGAGCTGATTACTTTGGGGCAATGCCCCGCAAATGGCCCTTTTAAGGGCTATTTGTAATTTAGTATAGGGTAGGGATTTTTATTATTTTGCGGGGATTTTTTATTTTATTAGGGGGATTAGATTAGATGTAATTAGTTTAAAAAAATTGTAATTCTTTTTTTATTTTCTGTAATTTAGTGGTGGTTGTTTGTACTTTAGTTTATTTTATTTAATTGTATTTAATTGTAGGTAATTTAGTAAATTAATGTAATAATAGTGTAGTGTTAGGAGTAATTGTAATTTAGGTTAGGATTTATTTTACAGGTAAATTTGTACTTATTTGTACTAGGAAGTTATTAAATAGTTAATAACTATGTAATAACTATTCTACCTAGTTAAAATAAATACAAAGGTGCCTGTAAAATAAAAATAAACTCTAGTTTTAAATAGGATTAATTTATTTAATTGTAGTAAATTTATTTAGATGTATTTAAATTATATTTAAGTTAGGGGGGTTAGACTTAGGTTTAGGGGTTAATACATTTAATATAGTAGCGGCGACGTTGGGGGCGGCAGATTAGGAGTTAATAAAATTTAACTAATGTTTGCGAGGCGGGAGTGCGGCGGTTTAGGGGTTAATGTATTTATTACAGTGGCAGCAATGTCCAGTCGGCAGATTCAGGGTTAAACATTTTAGTTAAGTGTTTCCGATGTGGGGGGGCTCAGTTTAGGGGTTAATAGGTAGGTTATGGGTGTTAGTGTACTACTTTGTAGCACTTTAGTTAAGAGTTTTATGTTACGACGTTAGCACATAAAACTCTTAACTACTGACTTTTAAATGTGGTAGGAGTCTCTCAACGCTGCTTTCTAAGGCTAACACAAAACTCTTAATCTAGCCGCAAGCTTGTAGTGCATTGATTTTTGGTAGTAAGCTGCGGATATTACAGTGCACAAAGGAGATTCCTTTATTCCTTTAAGATTCCTTTATTTATCCTAAATAAAAGTTTTAACTATGTATTTACTGTAAATACTTCACATTCCTATGTTCTGCACATAGCTTTGAGATCATTTTTCAACACCTTAAGGCAGTTGATAAGTTCTTGGAAGGACTTTTTGGCCACGTGTTAGACTATTTTCTGGCTATTTCCAAACAGTCTTTTACATTGCACCTATATTAAACACTCTGAAATGGGCAATGGATACATTTTAGAGGTTTGTTAACACACATGTGGGCCGATTTATCATTGCCTGAATCGGCCCCAATGCAGCTGTTTCGGCGCAAACCTTCAAGCTCACCGGAAACAGGAGTTAAGAAGCAGCTGTCTTAAGATCGCTGCCTCTTAATTCATACACCTCCTTTAAGGCTACGGTCTGCAATCCGCCCGATTGTGTACAATCGTGTTGATTGACACCCCCTGCTAGTGGTCGATTGCCTGCAAATCTGCAGGGGCAGCATTGCACAGGCAGTTCACCAGAACTGCTTGTGCAATGTTAAATGCAGACAGCATATTCTATCAGCATTCAGCGATGTCTGGCGTACATGATCAGCTACAGCGGATCATGTCCGCCAGACATTCATAAATTGGCCCCTTGGTTTCAATTGATTAAACCTCCATTCATCCCTTTTGGAGAGGCTGGATAGAGTCAATAAAGTACTCATTTACATATGTATTCAGACATATACATATTTATTCAGACATATACATATTTAATTGTGAAGACTACATGATATCATGTACAGAAGAGTTTATTTCAGAGGATTTGCCTAAAGGAGTGTTATGAGGACTCTAGAAAATAAAGCCATATATTTGCAGTTTTTAAAGGTTGATCACAATATATGACTTTGGTGGGTTTCACCCTGAAAAGGGCACTTTTTCTTTTGAATTTATCACAATAATAGGTTTCGGAGCTGCGAGCACAGTATTAGCTAAGCGATAAAAGTACCATTTACATAAAGTTGAAATTTTCTTTGTTAGCACAATCCATTTTCCTGATACTTTTCAACAGGTTTTTGAGATCATTTTACACTTATTGCATTTGACACCTAGGGGCCTAGTTATCAAGCCTTCAACCTCAAATACGCTGGAATTCCGCAGCGTATTTGTGGCGAGGCTGATTCGCCTTAGTTATCAAAGGCTTGAGACCGGCAAAAGTAGAATTTTGTGACGTAAGCATCGATCCGCCGGACTCAGTCCGACACAGATCGATTCTTACGTCACTCCAGATGTTCCGCACACAAGTGCGGAACATTCTCACTACTTTTGCTAGCTATCAAAAAACTAGCAGGTACGCTCGGCACTTTTACGGCCCAGCGTACCTGGTTTTCAATCCGCCACCCCTGGAGGCGGCGGATCCCATAGGAGTCAATGGGAGTCTGACCATAGCGAAAGTACAAGTTCGCTGCTGACAGACATCCCATTGATTTCTATGGGAGCTGTCTACACCTAACACCCTAACATGTACCCCGAGTCTAAACACCACTAATCTGACCCCCCCTACACCGCCGCAACTAAATAAAGTTATTACCCCTTAAACCGCCGCTCCCGGAGCCCACCGCAAGCTACTCTATACATATTAACCCCTAAACCGCCGCTCCCGGAGCCCACCGCAACTATAATAAATGTATTAACCCCTAAACCGCCGCTCCCTGAACCCGCCGCAACCTATATTAAATGTATTAACCCCTATCCTGTCCCCCCTACACCGTCGCCACCTATAATAAATTTATTAACCCCTAATCTGCCCCCCCTACACCGTTGCCACCTATAATAAATTTATTAACCCCTATCCTGCCCCCCACTACGCCGCCGCCACTGTCATAAAATTATTAACCCCTAAACCTAAGTCTAACCCTAACCCTAACGCCCCCCTAACTTAAATATTAATTAAATAAATCTAAATAAATTAACTCTTATTAAGTAAATGAATCCTATTTAAAACTAAATACTTACCTTTAAAATAAACCCTAATATAGCTACAATATAAATAATAATTATATTTTAGCTATCTTAGGATTTATTTTTATTTTACAGGTACCTTTCAATTTATTTTAACCATGTACAATAACTATTAAATAGTTATTAACTATGTAATAGCTTACCTAGCTAAAATAAAGAGAAATGTACCTGTGAAATAAATCCTAACCTAAGTTACAATTACACCTAACACTACACTATACTTTAATAAATTATTCCTATTTAAAAATAAATACTTACCTGTAAAATAAACCCTAAGATAGCTTCAATATAATTAATAATTATATTATAGCTATCTTAGGATTTATATTTATTTTACAGGTAACTTTGTATTTATTTTAGCTAGTTAGAATAGTTATTAAATAGTTATTAACTATTTAATAACTACCTAGCTAAAAGAAATACAAAATTACCTGTAAAATAAATCCGAACTTAAGTTACAATTAAACCTAATACTACACTATCATTAAATTAATTAAATAAATTAACTACAAATAACTACAATTAAATACAATTACATAAACTAACTAAAGTACAAAAAATAAAAAAAGCTAAGTTACAAAAAATAAAAAAATAAGTTACAAACATGTTACAAATATTACAACAATTTTAAGCTACTTACACCTAATCTAAGCCCCCTAATAAAATAACAAACCCCCCCAAAATAAAAAAATGCCCTACCCTATTCTAAATTAAATAAATTTCAAAGCTCTTTTACCTTACCAGCCCTTAAAAGGGCCATTTGTGGGGGCATGCCCCAAAGAAAACAGCTCTTTTGCCTGTAAAAGAAAAATACAACCCCCCCCAACATTAAAACCCACCACCCACATACCCCTAATCTAACCCAAACCCCCCTTACAAAAACCTAACACTAATCCCCTGAAGATCATCCTACCTTGAGTCGTCTTCACTCAGCCGAGCCACCGATGGAACTGAAGAGGACATCCGGAGCGGAAGAAGTTAATCCTCCAAGCGGCGCTGAAGAAATCTTCCATCCGATGAAGTCATCTTCCAAGCCGGGTCTTGAATCTTCCTTCCGCCGACGCGGAACCACCTTCTTCACCGACGGACTACGACGAATGACGGCTCCTTTAAGGGACGTCATCCAAGATGGCGTCCCCTCAATTCCGATTGGCTGATAGGATTCTATCAGCCAATCAGAATTAAGGTAGGAAAAATCTGATTGGCTGATGGAATCAGCCAATCAGATTGAGCTCGCATTCTATTGGCTGTTCTGATCAGCCAATAGAATGCGAGCTCAATCTGATTGGCTGATTGGATCAGCCAATCAGATTTTCCTACCTTAAGAATCCTATCAGCCAATCGGAATTGAGGGGACGCCATCTTGGATGACGTCCCTTAAAGGAGCCGTCATTCGTCGTAGTCCTTCGGTGAAGAAGGTGGTTCCGCGTCGGCGGAAGGAAGATTCAAGACCCGGTTTGGAAGATGACTTCGCCCGGATAGAAGACCTCTTCAGCGCCTCTTTAAAGATGACATCGGCCGGATCGAAGACTTTTCTTCAGCGCCGCCTGGATGATGACTTCATCGGATGGAAGATTTCTTCAGCGCCGCTTGGAGGATTAACTTCTTCCTCTCCGGGTGTCCACTTCGGTTCCATCGGTGGCTCGGCTGAGTGAAGACGACTCAAGGTAGGATGATCTTCAGGGGATTAGTGTTAGGTTTTTGTAAGGGGGGTTTGGGTTAGATTAGGGGTATGTGGGTGGTGGGTTTTAATGTTGGGGGGGTTGTATTTTTCTTTTACAGGCAAAAGAGCTGTTTTCTTTGGGGCATGCCCCCACAAATGGCCCTTTTAAGGGCTGCTAAGGTAAAAGAGCTTTGAAATTTATTTAATTTAGAATAGGGTAGGGCATTTTTTTATTTTGGGGGGGTTTGTTATTTTATTAGGGGGCTTAGATTAGGTGTAAGTAGCTTAAAATTGTTGTAATATTTGTAACATGTTTGTAACTTATTTTTTTATTTTTTGTAACTTAGCTTTTTTTTATTTTTGTACTTTAGTTAGTTTATGTAATTGTATTTAATTGTAGTTATTTGTAGTTAATTTATTTAATTAATTTAATGATAGTGTAGTATTAGGTTTAATTGTAACTTAAGTTAGGATTTATTTTACAGGTAATTTTGTATTTCTTTTAGCTATGTAGTTATTAAATAGTTAATAACTATTTAATAACTATTCTAACTAGCTAAAATAAATACAAAGTTACCTGTAAAATAAATATAAATCCTAAGATAGCTATAATATAATTATTAATTATATTGTAGCTATCTTAGGGTTTATTTTACAGGTAAGTATTTATTTTTAAATAGGAATAATTTATTAATGTATAGTGTAGTGTTAGGTGTAATTGTAACTTAGGTTAGGATTTATTTCACAGGTACATTTCTCTTTATTTTAGCTAGGTAAGCTATTAAATAGTTAATAACTATTTAATAGTTATTGTACATGGTTAAAATAAATTGAAAGGTACCTGTAAAATAAAAATAAATCCTAAGATAGCTAGAATATAATTATTATTTATATTGTAGTTATATTAGGGTTTATTTTAAAGGTAAGTATTTAGTTTTAAATAGGATTCATTTACTTAATAAGAGTTAATTTATTTAGATTTATTTAATTAATATTTAAGTTAGGGGGGCGTTAGGGTTAGGGTTAGACTTAGGTTTAGGGGTTAATAATTTTATGACAGTGGCGGCGGCGTAGTGGGGGGCAGGATAGGGGTTAATAAATTTATTATAGGTGGCAACGGTGTAGGGGGGGCAGATTAGGGGTTAATAAATTTATTATAGGTGGCGACGGTGTAGGGGGGGCAGGATAGGGGTTAATAGGTTTAATATAGGTTGCGGCGAGTTCATGGAGCGGCGGTTTAGGGGTTAAACTATTTATTTAGTTGCGGAGAGGTGCGGGATCAGCAGGATAGGGGTTAATAATTTTATTATAGAGGGCGACGGTATAGGGGGGGCAGGATAGGGGTTACTAGGTATACTGTAGGTGGCAAATGAGATTAAAATCCAGCACTCAGACCCAAGGTGTGTGCAAGCTAGCATAGGATCACTGCAAGGATTTGCAAACAAGCTGATAAGGGCGGTGCCACAGTTATTTTAGATAGGGGGTACTATATTGGGGAAATTAAATCTCAATTAGCTAACACTGATGTATATATGCTATTAACCTCAGACCCCACATCTAAAATTGCAGTAGACATAAAAAGATGCATCCAGAGAGCATTCCAGAATGGAATTATTGATAATGAAACTAAAAATTATCTTATTAAAGAGGAATACACTATACCAGTACTTTACACTCTCCCAAAGGTTCATAAGAATCTAGGGACTCCCCCTGGACGTCCCATAGTGGCGGGTTCTGACTTTATTTTTACAAATATATCCATATACCTTGACAGACTGTTGAGACCATTTGTAGCTCAGGCTATGTCTTTTATTAAAGACACTAATGATTTTTTATCTAAGATTGAGGGTCTGCCAGGAAATATGGATAAATGTATCTTGTATAGCTTGGACATTGTTAGCCTCTACACGTCCATACCACATAGCAGTGGGTTAGATTCTATCAGATATGCTATTGGCAAAAGTAATAGGTTCACTGCTATGCAACAGCAATTTATTATAGAGTTAATGGAAATTATTCTGCACTGTAACTATTTCCTTTTTGAGGATTCTTATTTCTTACAAAAACAAGGAACTGCTATGGGGTCCAACGTTGCCCCTACCTATGCCAATATTTTTATGAATATTTTCGAGGAGAAATTTGTATATGAAAATGAGCTCTTCATTCTATGTGGCGCCACCTGGTGGCGTTACATAGATGATATATTTGGCATTTGGTGGGGTGACGTTGGATCCCTACAACAATTTGTGAGTGAATTGAACAGGGCATCAAGATGTATTAAATTTACAATGTCTTGGAGTGAAGAATCTATTAACTTCCTTGATACTAAAATCTATAAAGATGGTTCCCTTCTAAAAACAGATATATTTAGAAAGGATACTGATAGGAATAGCCTCCTACACTTCTCTAGTGCCCATTCACCTGCTTTGGTGAAATCTTTGCCTTACAGTCAAATGTTAAGAGTAAAGCGAATAGTGAAAGACAAAGCTTTGGCTTTGCAGAGACTACAGGAGATGGGCATTAGATTTGTGCAGCGTGGTTATCCCCCTGGTTTGATTCAGGAGACTATTGATAAGGTGATACAACTACCTGACGAAAGGGTCAATACTGGAACTACCAATAAGAGAAAGGACCCTGATAGGATGGTATTTGTGTCTGAATACAATTCTTGCAGTTCAGAAATACAAAGGATCATTAGGAAACACTGGCATGTTTTGAGTGAGTGTAATCCTGAGGTACTAGCATTCCGCCAACCACCTATGCCAGCCTACACTAGACTTCCTAGTCTAAAAGACAAAATTGTTAAGGCTGACGTGGGTTCTAGTAAGAAATCCAAATTGGGGTACATTACTTCAGAGAGAAATGGCTGTTTCCCTTGTCTTAATTGCTCCAGTTGCAATAACATGATAAAATCTGATATATTCATCCACCCCCTTACGGGACAGAAATTTAAAATAAAGGGCTACTACAATTGTAATGCTAATTTTGTTATATATCTAATTAAATGTCCGTGTGGGTTAATTTATATCGGAGAGACGACCCAGAGGGTGAGAGACAGAATAATTCAGCATAAATCCAATATTAGGACAGGTGATTTAAAGGCCCCAGTTGCCCACCATTTTTTGAGTAAGGGTCACTCTATTGCACAACTAAGATTTCAAATAATAGATCATATACAGAGCCCTAGACGTGGCGGCAATAGAGAACTGCTGCTCAAAAAACGTGAGGCATTTTGGATCAATAAATTAGATTGCTTAATGCCCAATGGTATCAATAGGGAACTTGATTTAAGTGTATTCCTGTAAAGTAAAATATCTTTATCTTTATACAATTCCTTTTCTGGCATTTAATTTTATAATTTTAAATTTTGACATTTTTGATATCTGCTCTTCAACAAATGTGATTATTCTCTTTTTTAAAAAAAATATTTTTTTGTATAATAAAATTATATGTTTGATATGGGTTAGACCACTAGATGGCAATAGAGGCTAAGAAAAATGTATATCTAAGTAATTAAGGTAAAAGGTGTGGTCTCACCTGACTGATGGCTATTTAAAGGTGATTAAGTCTAACAAACAGTATGTGAACATGACTAAGGGATAACCACCCGAAACGTCGTTCTATTTTACCTGCTCCTACTATGTGTTTAATAAAGGAACTTTTTATATGAGAAGTGGTGCTGCTGCATTCTATACTGTAGGTGGCAGCGGTGTCCGGGAGCAGCGGTTTAGGGGTTAATACCTTTATAAGAGTTGCGGCAGGGTCTAGGAGCGGCGGTTTAGGGGTTAATACATTTTTAATAGTTGCGGCGGGGTCTAGGAGCGGCGGTTTAGGGGTTAGTAACTTTATTGAGTTGCGGGAGGCTCCGGGGGCGCCGGTATAGGGATAGAACAGTGTAGTTTAGTGTGAGTGCTTAGTGACAGGCTAGCAATAAAGCTGGGAAAAAGCCGAAGGGCAGCGAGATCAGATGAGTGATAACTGTCACAGTCCGCTGCTCATCGCCCCGCGGCTTTTTGACAGCTTTATTTGATAACTTAGGCATATTTTTTCAGGTCCGCGGCGGCGAAGGTAGGCGAGCTTAGGCGGGCGTATTGGGCCGGCGAAGCCAGAAAAGTAGACGGCTTGATAACTACCCCCCCCTAAAGGCAGTTGAAAAAGTTTTGAACTTAAAAGAGACAGCGCGACCCAGATTCAAGGTGGTTTTATTAACACTTAAAATTGTACAACTAAAAACACACTTACTAAACGTAAGTTCTTTATTGCATGTCAACGCAACTGCCCAATTATAATCCAACCACTTGCCGCAGCTCCAGATGATCGGTCACATCCAACTGAACACTTGTTGCAGCAGCATCAGTCACCTACGGGTCCTCGTGCTGGACATACCAAGCGCAATTAGTTTCTCCCGGAGTACGTCTGAGCTTTCTCAAGAGAACTGCTATATTTCTTGAGTTCTTGTCAAGTGTTCTGTTTGCAAAGTTCTGAACTTGCCTTTTTGACATGTTCATAAGATTTTTTTTGTGCTGTACATTAAACTTTTTAGGTTAATTTGCATATATATGGCCTAGATTCCTTAAAGCTCAATTCATGGCTATTTTATAGTCCATCCGAAGTGGTCATGACACACATTTACATATCTCTATATAAATTTTCATATGTATACCTATTGAGTACTGTACAGCTAAGACGGTCTTCCAGAAATGTGGGGTTATGACCCCAAAATTGAGAAATTGTGTCCATCTTTATAACCAGACTTTCAAAATGAATTGCGCCTTCATGACTTGAATTTCTAATGGCATCATGCATTTATTACCCAGTTTAAAAAAGGAACCACACCTTCATAACTTGGCTTTCAAACAAGATTGCTCCTTTGTTAAAACACGTTCACAACAGAACGGTTTCCACTTTTTGTGGCTACTTTATTAATCTACCAGTAACAATACTTTTTGAAAGCTCATCATAAAGGAGTGTTTACTTTTGAAATTACTGTCACCAAGGCACAACCCCGTTTGCACAACATTTTTGAGGTTACAATATTTTAATGGAGTGGTTTTATTGATTACAGGATGAGAGCTGTTAAAATTACATTTTAAAAGATGAGATAACTTCAACCACTTCCTTCTAAAACAACCTTGTAGTGCTCTTCTTGTTTTCAGATGTAGAGAGGAAAATGTTTAATTAAAAATCCATCATTTTATTTATTGAAAAAAATAATTGTTTTAAAATATTATGGTGCCAGATTACAAGTGGAATGGTTTTTAACACTTGTACTTGAGTGCCAACTCCACTAGAAGTTAGCTTTTTTGTGCGTGTCAGGTAGCGCTCATAATACATGTTGAAAGTAAACTGTTTTCTCTTGCGTGCTATCCAATGCATGTAAAAAGACGAAAATAGTATATCGCACACTCCATAACGTATTCCCCCTTATAGTCAATGGAGCAAAAAAAGTGTGGGGGGGGGAACTAACACCCTACTCATGCGCAACACCGATCAAATATTCTCAAATTGGCTAATCCAACATGAAAATTTGAATATTTCACATTCAAATTGTCTTCACAAAGCACAATATGTTCTATTTATTCATAAATACATATTTCTACATATATCTGATGGTATTTTGGTACAATATATATATATATATATATATATATATATATATACTGTATATATATATATATATATATATATATATATTTAAAATACTTAGCACACATTCCCCTATGTGAAGAAAATTGGAAAATGAAATATTTACAGTACATATAAAGTATAACACTAATAAAAAGGAAATGTATGCTTACCTGATAAATGTATTTCTTTTACGATATAAAGAGTCCACGGATTCACCCTTACTTGTGGGATATTATCCTCCTGCTAACAGGAAGTGGCAAAGGGCACAACAGCAGAGCTGTTATATATCTCCTTCCTTGACTCCTCCCCCCAGTCATTCGACCAAAGGCATAGGAAGAGAAAGGAAAAGCTAAAAGGTGCAGAGGTGACTGAAGTTTTAAAAATAAAATAAATTCTGTCTTAAAATGACAGGGCGGGCCGTGGACTCGTCATATCATAAAAGAAATAAATTTATCAGGTAAGCATAAATTTCCTTTTCTTTTACAAAGATATGATGAGTCCACGGATTCATCCTTACTTGTGGGATACAATACCAAAGCAACAGGACACGGATGAACGGGAGGGACAAGACAGAGACCTAAACTGAAGGCACCACTGATTGAAGAACCTTTCTCCCAAAAACAGCCCCCGAAGAAGCAAAAGTATCAAATTTGTAAAATTTGGAAAAAGTATGAAGGGAGGACCAAGTCGCATCCTTACAAATCTGTTCAACAGAAGCATCGTTTTTAAAAGCCCATGTGGAAGCCACAGCTCTAGTGGAATGAGCCGTAATTTTTTCAGGAGACTGCTGTCCAGCAGTCTCGTATGCCAGGTGGATGATGCTTTTCAGCCAAAAAGAGAGAGAGGTAGCCATAGCTTTTTGACCCCTACACTTTCCAGAATAAACAACAAAAAGAGAAGATGTTTGACGAAAATCCTTGGTCGCTTGAAAGCAAAACTTCAAAGCGCGAACCACGTCCAAGTTATGTAATAGACGTTCCTTCTTGAAGAAGGATTAGGACACAAGGAAGGAGCAACAATTTCCTGATTAATATTCTTATTTGAAACAACCTTAGGAAGAAATCCAGGTTTAGTACGTAAAACCACCTTATCAGAATAGAATATAAGATAAGGCAAGTCACATTGTAAAGCAGAAAGCTCAGAAACTCTTCGAGCAGAAGAAATAGAAACTAAAAATAAAACTTTAAAAGATAACAGCTTAATATCTATGGAATGCATGGGTTCAAACGGAACCCCTTGAAGAACATTAAGAACTAAATTCAGACTCCATGGTGGAGCAACAGGTTTAAACACAGGCTTGATTCTGATTAAAACCTGACAAAAAGACTGAACGTCTGGGACATCCGCCAGACGCTTGTGTAATAAAACTGACAAAGCAGAAATTTGTCCCTTTAAAGAACTAGCAGAAAACCCCTTCTCCAATCCTTCTTGGAGAAAGGACAAGATCCTAGAAATCCTAATCTTACTCCATGAGTAGCCCTTGGATTTGCACCAATAAAGATATCTACGCCATATCTTATGGTAAATCTTTCTAGTGACAGGCTTGCAAGCCTGAATCAGAGTATCAATGACCGACTCAGAGAATCCCCGCTTTGATAAAATCAAGCGTTCAATGTCCAGGCAGTCAGCTGCAGAGAAGTTAGATTTGGATGTTGGAACGGACCTTGAATGAGAAGGTCCTGTCTCAATGGTAGTTTCCACGGATTTAGAGACGACATGTCCACTAGATCCGCATACCAAGTCCTGCGTGGCCACAAAGGCGCTATTAGAATTACTGAAGCTCTCTCCTGTTTGATTCTTGCAATCACACGAGGTAGGAGAGGAAAAGGTGGAAACACATAAGCCAGGTTGAACGACCAAGGTACTGCTAGAGCATCTATTAGTACAGCCTGGGGATCCCTTGACCTGGACCCATAATTTAGCAATCTGAAAAGCAGCATCTGTGATAAAAGAATTAGCTAGCTTGAGAGCTTTAATTCTGTCCAAAATGTCCTCTAAGGGCGTCTCTATTTTCAGAGACTCCTCAAGGGCGTCAAACCGGAAAGCTGCCGCAGTAGTTACTGAAACAATGCAGGCAGTAGGTTGTAACAAGAAACCCTGGTGAATAAATAATTTATTTAGAAGACCCTCTAACTTTTTATCCATAGGGTCTTTGAAAGCACAACTGTCCTCAATAGGTATAGTTGTATGCTTAGCTAGAGTAGATATTGCTCCCTCCACCTTAGGAACCGTTTGCCAAGAGTCCTTGATGGTGTCTGATATAGGGAAAATTTTCTTAAATTTAGGAGGGGGAGAGAACGGTATGCCTGGTCTATCCCATTCCTTTTTAACAATTTCCAAAATTCTTTTAGGAACTGGAAAAACATCAGTGTAAGTAGGTACTTCTAGATATTTATCCATCTTACACAATTTTTCTGGAGGAATTGTAATAGGTTCACCATCATCCAGAGTCGCTAGGACCTCCCTGAGCAACAGGCGAAGGTGTTCAAGTTTAAATTTAAAGGATGCTAGGTCCGTATCTGTCTGAGGTAACACATTCCTTGAATCTGAACGTTCTCCCTCAGACAATAATTCCTTGACCCCCAATTCAGAGCATTGTGAGGGTACATCAGAAATGGCTACTAAAGCATCAGAGGGTTCAGTATTTACATTAATACCTGGCCTACTGCGTTTACCTTGCAAACCTGGCAGTTTAGATAATACCTCAGTGAGGGTAGTTGACATAACTGCAGCCATATCTTGCAGAGTAAAAGAATTAGACGCACTAGAGGTACTAGGCGTAGCTTGTGTGGGTGTTAAAGGTTGTGACACTTGGGGAGAATTAGATGGCATATCCTGATTCTCTTCAGACTGAGAATCATCCTTAGACACACTTTCATTTCCTAAAATATGTTCTTTACAGTGTAAGGCTCTATCAGTACAAGAGGTACACAATGTAAGAGGGGGTTCCACAATGGTTTCTAGACACATAGAGCAATGAGATTCCTCAATGTCAGACATGTTAAACAAAGAAGTAATAACCACAACAGTTGGTAAACACTTTATTTATTGAACAAAACTATTTTGCAAAAAAACGAGTATTGTGCCTTTAAGAAATAAAAGCACACAATTTTTTTCCCAAACACGCTTAAAAACGTCTATGAACGTTTAAAACCTATGGCCTAGATTTAGAGTTTGGCGGTAGCCGTGAAAACCAGCGTTAGAGGCTCCTAACGCTGGTTTTAGGCTACCACCGGTATTTGGAGTCACTCAAAATAGGGTCTAACGCTCACTTTTCAGCCGCGACTTTTCCATACCGCAGATCCCCTTACGTCAATTGCGTATCCTATCTTTTCAATGGGATCTTCCTAACTCCGGTATTTAGAGTCGTTTCTGAAGTGAGCGTTAGAGCTCTAACGACAAAACTCCAGCCGCAGAAAAAAAGCAGGAGTTAAGAGCTTTCTGGGCTAACGCCGGTTCATAAAGCTCTTAACTACTGTACCCTAAAGTACACTAACACCTATAAACTACCTATGTACCCCTAAACTGAGGTCCCCCCACATCGCCGCAACTCGATTAATTTTTTTTAACCCCTAATCTGCCGACCGCCACCTACGTTATACTTATGTACCCCTAATCTGCTGCCCCTAACACCGCCGACCCCTATATTATATTTATTAACCCCTAATCTGCCCCCCTCAACGTCGCCGACACCTGCCTACACTTATTAACCCCTAATCTGCCGAGCGGACCTGAGCGCTACTATAATAAAGTTATGAACCCCTAATCCGCCTCACTAACCCTATCATAAATAGTATTAACCCCTAATCTGCCCTCCCTAACATCGCCGACACCTAACTTCAATTATTAACCCCTAATCTGACGACCGGAGCTCACCGCTACTATAATAAATGGATTAACCCCTAAAGCTAAGTCTAACCCTAACACTAACACCCCCCTAACTTAAATATAATTTACATCTAACGAAATTAATTAACTCTTATTAAATAAATTATTCCTATTTAAAGCTAAATACTTACCTGTAAAATACATCCTAATATAGCTACAATATAAATTATAATTACATTGTAGCTATTTTAGGATTAATATTTATTTTACAGGCAACTTTGTAATTATTTTAACCAGGTACAATAGCTATTAAATAGTTAAGAACTATTTAATAGTTACCTAGTTAAAATAATAACAAAATTACCTGTAAAATAAATCCTAACCTAAGTTATAATTAAACCTAACACTACCCTATCAATAAATAAATTAAATAAACTACCTACAATTACCTACAATAAAACCTAACACTACACTATCAATAAATAAATTAAATACAATTCCTACAAATAACTACAATTACATAAACTAACTAAAGTACAAAAAATAAAAAAGAACTAAGTTACAAAAAATAAAAAAATATTTCCAAACATAAGAAAAATATTACAACAATTTTAAACTAATTACACCTACTCTAAGCCCCCTAATAAAATAACAAAGACCCCCAAAATAAAAAAATGCCCTACCCTATTCTAAATTAATAGAGTTAAAAGCTCTTTTACCTTACCAGCCCTGAACAGGGCCCTTTGCGGGGCATGCCCCAAGAAAATCAGCTCTTTTGCCTGTAAAAAAAAACATACAATACCCCCCCCCCAACATTACGACCCACCACCCACATACCCCTAATCTAACCCAAACCCCCCTTAAATAAACCTAACACTAAGCCCCTGAAGATCTTCCTACCTTGTCTTCACCTCAACAGGTATCACCGATCCGTCCTGGCATCCGGTGCTGAAGAGGTCCAGAAAAGGCTCCAAAGTCTTCCTCCTATCCGGCAAGAAGAGGACATCCGGACCGGCAAACATCTTCATCCAAGCGGCATCTTCGATCTTCTTCCATCCGGTGCGGAGCGGGTCCATGTTGAAGCAGCCGACGCGGATCCATCCTCTTCTTTCTGCGTCTCCCGACGAATGACGGTTCCTTTAAGGGACGTCATCCAAGATGGCGTCCCTCGAATTCCGATTGGCTGATAGGATTCTATCAGCCAATCGGAATTAAGGTAGGAATATTCTGATTGGCTGATGGAATCAGCCAATCAGAATCAAGTTCAATCCGATTGGCTGATCCAATCAGCCAATCAGATTGAGCTCGCATTCTATTGGCTGTTCCGATCAGCCAATAGAATGCGAGCTCAATCTGATTGGCTGATTGGATCAGCCAATCGGATTGAACTTGATTCTGATTGGCTGATTCCATCAGCCAATCAGAATATTCCTACCTTAATTCCGATTGGCTGATAGAATCCTATCAGCCAATCGAAATTCGAGGGACGCCATCTCGGATGACGTCCCTTAAAGGAACCGTCATTCGTCGGGAGACGCAGAAAGAAGAGGATGGATCCGCGTCGGCTGCTTCAACATGGACCCGCTCCGCACCGGATGGAAGAAGATCGAAGATGCCGCTTGGATGAAGATGTTTGCCGGTCCGGATGTCCTCTTCTTGCCGGATAGGAGGAAGACTTTGGAGCCTCTTCTGGACCTCTTCAGCACCGGATGCCAGGACGGATCGGTGATACCTGTTGAGGCGAAGACAAGGTAGGAAGATCTTCAGGGGCTTAGTGTTAGGTTTATTTAAGAGGGGTTTGGGTTAGATTAGGGGTATGTGGGTGGTGGGTTGTAATGTTGGGGGGGGTATTGTATGTTTTTTTTTACAGGCAAAAGAGCTGATTTTCTTGGGGCATGCCCCGCAAAGGGCCCTGTTCAGGGCTGGTAAGGTAAAAGAGCTTTTAACTCTATTAATTTAGAATAGGGTAGGGCATTTTTTTATTTTGGGGGTCTTTGTTATTTTATTAGGGGGCTTAGAGTAGGTGTAATTAGTTTAAAATTGTTGTAATATCTTTCTTATGTTTGTAAATATTTTTTTATTTTTTGTAACTTAGTTCTTTTTTATTTTTTGTACTTTAGTTAGTTTATGTAATTGTAGTTATTTGTAGGAATTGTATTTAATTTATTTATTGATAGTGTAGTGTTAGGTTTTATTGTAGGTAATTGTAGGTATTTTATTTAATTAATTTATTGATAGGGTAGTGTTAGGTTTAATTATAACTTAGGTTAGGATTTATTTTACAGGTAATTTTGTTATTATTTTAACTAGGTAACTATTAAATAGTTCTTAACTATTTAATAGCTATTGTACCTGGTTAAAATAATTACAAAGTTGCCTGTAAAATAAATATTAATCCTAAAATAGCTACAATGTAATTATAATTTATATTGTAGCTATATTAGGATTTATTTTACAGGTAAGTATTTAGCTTTAAATAGGAATAATTTATTTAATA